>NW_008672158.1:72935-83891 GCF_000695815.1 Acanthisitta chloris | reverse complement strand
GACAAGACTGCTCGGTGTGAGATAGGGACAGCTGCTGATACAACTTTGGGACATTTTCCTCTCCTTATACCAACGCTGTAGTTGGCCCTGTCGCCCCTGAAATGACAACTGCTGTCACCTAAGCAGGTCACACACAGATGAAACACCCTGAGTGTGTTTTACTCTCAAAGTATTGAGAGTAAAACTGCATTATCCCAAACCTCTGCATCATCCCAAACCTCTGCATCATCCCAAATCCCATCTCCATCCCAAACTCTGGAACAATAATTTCAGGCAGGAGGTTGGGATGAGGTGTTTCCCATGAAACCCTTCCACAAACTTCCCCTCCCTGTGTGTATGGACATAGGGGCACAACCAACCAGTCTGACCAAAGACCCCTGGGAAGGTGACCAGGGGACAGGGAGTTGCTCTGCCACGTGGATCATCTATCAGGCGCAGGACAACGCCTTGCAATGGGGATTTAATGATGATGAGCAGCAGACCCTTCCTGCCTTTACGTCACCCCTGGGAGGCTGGGAGAGCCAGGCTGGCATGGCCAGCGTGCACTTTCCCTGACCCTTGAACCTCGGGGCCGGCACTTTTATGGGGATGAAGCGACACAGTTCCTGTAACCTGCCTCGGGGGCCCTGAAAAATTAGACTGAATCAAAGCAGAAAATGAGTTTTCATTTATCTTGTGATGATGCACGAGGTTACATGAAAGACAAATAGCTGCTTCTGACTCTTCCTTTATCATTGTCACTGCAATTAATAGGCTGTGGCCTTCGTTACTGTGTTAGTACTAAAGAGACCGTGGGCCCCAGGGGACGTTAATGAGAGAAAAGCAGTCCAATCTCCTAAAAGTTCTGTCATGCTACGATAGGCTAACCTGGTTCTTTCTAACTTGCTGGTGAAGTGCTGGTGACTCAGCCAGACAAGCAGAGCATTGACACTGTCAGAACTGCTCTGCTGCCTCCACCAGTGGCATCACCAACTCCCGTGGCTGGGATGGGTGGCAGAAAGGACCAGGGGACATGGGTGAGAGCTTTCAGTGGCCACCCTGTGATGTGGCAGTGGTCTCCAGGTTGGGTGGTCCCTAGCTGACCTCTAGGTCAACATGCAAGCTGGAAATCCCCCTGGGATGGTGAGAGTTCACTGGGATGGACAGGGCTTGGAGCAACCTGGGCTAGTGGAAGTTGTCCCTCCCCATGGCAGGGGGTGGAACAAGATAATCTTTAAGGTTCCTTCCAGCCCAAACCATTCTGTGATTCTAGGATTCAAGTTTCCTTGTTGGGGCCAACAGCCCTCCCCAGTGCAGGACTATTTTCATGGCTCACACCATCAGCTGTTGCTTTCCAAGCTTGCTGCAGCCCATGCCTTGCTCCTCCACCCCAAAGTCTGCACATCCTCTCTGCTCACAACTGCATCCCCACCATCCAATCCCTATCCTGACGGAGTCAAGAAAGCAGTCAAAGTTATTCCCACCATCAGTTACACAGGACAGGGAGTCATCAGTCACCTGAAACACGTTCACCACCAGAGATCTTTTCCCACCTCATAAAAGCAGATGAGCCGTGTGTGTGTGAGCTGTACAGTGGCTTCAGCCTCGTGCTCAGAAGGAAGAATGAGCTGAAAGCTGGTCTGGGGACACAGCCAAGTCTGACCTCCTCACCAGCTCTGTGTTGCTGAGCCCCACGGGACTGATCCTGTCTGGTTTTGTGCTCTGCCTGGTTTCCAGTGCCCAGAACCAGCTCAGGTTTTTGCACTGTCCTCTCACCACCAAAGATGAGGATCCCAAGGGGTTTCCAAGTCTCCTGTCCCACCAAACACCCTCAGGGACAGCACTGCCTCTCCCAGGCTGCAGTGCCAGGCAAAGCTTTTCATCTCACAAAATAACTGCAAAAGGGAAGAGCACACATACAAAAGGGAAGAGCACACATACAAAGTGTTACCAGGGACTGGCACAGTGTGGAATGCTCTCACAGATTCTCACACCAGCAATGAGCCTGTCTGAGGTCTCAGAAAAACCCCAAACTTTCTTTTTACTGGTTTTCTCAAGGACTGCTCAAAGAATCCTGGCTCAGGCCTGGAACACAGCCTGACACTACCAACTGAGTGCTCACAGCAACCTGAGATGCAGAACCTGCTCTGAAATCTGCCCCAGGACCCACGTTCACACCTAATCTGAGGTGGAGCTGGTTTGGCTCCCTTCCACAGCCAGGGATAAGCTCTGGGGCAGCCAAACTGGACCAGTGAGAACCAGCAATCCCACCTGGAGGGAGTTACAAACTCAAGGGAGTTGATGTGCAGAGCCAGACCTCTCCTGCCTTCAGTTTTGAGTTTCCAACATGTTCAAAACTCTTTCTACATATCAGAGACAAACTTGGCTGTATAATTAGGAGCTTAATTAAATCTACCCCAAATTTTCCAAAGACTTTATGGGCTTGTGCTTACATTAATTCCGGGGTTTCCCATCCAAAGCTAACTCAGCACTGCAACCCAGTTTTGACCTTTATCATTAATTTTTGGTGCTAAAGCACTTCTAAAGGCTTTGGCATAGCCTATTCTTACGTGATTGTGGCACTGTTCCCTTAATTGGTGCTTTTTGAGGTTAATTGAAAAGGAATCCATGATTGGCAAATCAAAATTAAGAGAATTTCGTAGGGATTAAAGTTGTCCTGAAACTGTAGGGAGAAAATTATTTGTCTGGGAAAATGAAATTGCCATAATAGTGATGTTCTTCCCAGTCCCACAGCTCAGGTATCCCACATCCTTAGCTCTGTAGCAGCAAAATGAGGGGCCAGGAAGGAGTTGGTCCAGACTGGGAAGATGCTGTGGGTATAAAGGCTCATTTTAATCTAAATGTAGTTAACATGCTCAGTCTCATTTGGGATAAATGGGATACTTAAGGACACATGATGGCTAATCTCTGCTATGACATTTGTGGAGGAGGAGGAGGAATAATTTAGATGGAGGGTATTGTACTGCTCACCAGTTATCCCCTCTCTGCCAATTGTCAGGAGGACACTGGGCACACTGGTGGCACCTCCTGGCCAAGGATCCCGAGGCATCTCACCAGTGTCCTCCAGCTCCTCTGCAGGGGCATCTCTGACCCCATTTTGCAGACAGGGAACTGAGGCACAGAGCAGGGCAAGAGAGCTGTGGGATGTCTGACTTCCAGATCACGTTCCTGGTGCACTTGCAGGGAAGATATCTACAGGGGTAGGAAAAGGAGGAGAGAGCAGCTAGGCAGCTCACTTACTGGCAGTGACACCCCTGCTGCTCACCTGCCCTCCCAGGCACAGCCAGGACTATTCCTGGGGCTTGCACAAAGTGGCTCAGTCACAAATCACTCGTGTTTCTAAACTCCATTAGAGACATTCTTTACACATTCTTTTCCATGCAGCCTCTATGCTTTGCACCTCTCATCCTGCCCAGGCTCTTTCAATTCCTGATCTGCACTTGAAAAACATCACAAATTATCAGCAGAATCTAGAGAGCCAAAAGATTTTCAGCTGATTTTTCCAGGGCCTTTGTTCAACACAGACTTGGCAAAGCTCCTGCTCCAAGTGCTCCTGCTCCCCAACGCCACTGCCAGAGCAGCACTATCCACAGACAGATATTCGTTACCCAATCGTTGCAGTATGAGTTGGGGGAACCTCAAGGTCATGTGAGAGTGACAACATCACTGCTTCCCAAGTGCTGACCCCTCTGAACTCAACTGCACAACTCCCCTTGGCTCCATAGAGCTGGGATTTCGCCCCTAGATGGCTCTAGGATATAAGTTGTTCCAGGCTATGCTGAAGGATGCTTTGCAAATCTCCGTTCCCTGTTTGTATCACAGCAGTTCCTGAGGGGCTGGATATTTCCTCCAGATGCTGGGAGAACCAGGTGGCCTTGTCCCAGAGCACCTGTGTGGCCTGTGCCACTCGGTGCTGGGCACAGTGTGACCTCTCTTGGCAGGGCACTGACCCACAGCAAGGTGGCATGTGCTGGAGACTGTGCAAAAGCCTTGGAAGGGCTAGCAAGCATCTCTGGGTGTGAAAGCTGCTCTGCTGAGTCCAAGACAACCCCTTGTTTTCTCCCTGTGAGTGAACTCCCCAGCTCTGATGTGCTACTGATGCTGTGAACAGTGAGGCTGGATTGGGAATATGGGATTAATCAGCCACAGCATTACTTTGGAGAGAGATGAGATGTGTAAGGAAAAGTGGCAGATCCCAGGCAGGGAGAGGAAGAGGGAAAGATGCAACTTAGGGAAAGCAGAAAGGCAATAGCTCTTCCCTTCTGTTGTGCCTTTCTCCACCTACCAGTAATTAAAATCCAAATGATCTGGCCAGGCTCCCCCTGCCCACGGAGACTCATCGCCCATTTCCGCCCCAGAGATGAAAAGTTTAACCACCATTAATGGAGAGGGGGAAAGCGTTGCCATACACACTCCATCACATATTTATGATGCTTGAAAAAAAGATCAATAGCAGCTCTATGCAAGGGTCTATAAATTTAATGTAGCATGATCAGTTAGTATCAGTTGTTTCTTAGATTAATAACACCAGGACGGGCCACAGTCCCGAGATATGATAAAGTGATGCTGACTGCTTTTGTCCAACATGCACTCAGTTGCCTTTTCCCTTAGCTAGATGCTGCCTCAGGCAGTGAGAGGGACTCACCTGCCCAGGTGTGTGCCCAGGGTACCCCAAGCAGAGCTGGGAGCACCAGCCACTGCTGACTGTGCCTTCTTAACCGATGACACGCACAAGAAGCAAATCAGAGGAAAGAAACTGTGCCATGAAGATGTCCCCAGAGCAAGTGTCAGAGCACTGGGGTGAAGCCCTCCAATCTGAGCACTTCCCTCTCCACCTGGCCAGCAGCAGAAGCCTCAGCATCCTCTCAGCTGCACCAAACCATCCCTGCCTGTCTCCACGGGCTGCCCAGGGGCCAAGGACTGGCTCTTCGCAGTGACCACAATATGTTATGGTTCAGTGGAAGGACCTTAAACTTACAGACAAGGACAAGGCAGTAAAAGATGAAGCACCTGAACCCCCCATTTTCAGATTACTAGACCCCAGGTGTGTGCTAGGGAGCAGTTAAATTTCATCATTACCCTTTCTTCTATGGTATTTTTTATAGTCCTTTTTACTACTGGCACTAAAGGTGCCGGACGCATCCCAGGAGCTAAGAGGACATCACTCGTCAACCTGACTGCTCACTGATATAAAAAATGACAAGTCCTGGCTTAATCTTTCTGATAACTGTGTTCTGCATGGCCCATCCATCTCCATGGAGGAGTTTTGGTGAAGCTGGAAGACAAGAACATCACAGCATTTAAGAATGAAAAATTAAGTGCCCTTTTTGAGCACAGCATGGAGCTTATTACCGCAGAAGTGTTCGCCTGCTACTCCTCAGGTTGTGTGCATGTGCCTGCACTTGTCTGCAGTGAAGCTCCTGCTCTCAGCCTTTAATAACTTGGCTGCAAACAGCAAAACAGGAAAAAAGCCCCAGAGACTGACTGACAGATTTAAAAGACCTACAGATTCAGAGCCCTCTGACTTCGAGGCAGTGAAATCCAGAGAGGCAGGGACACAGCAAAGCTGCCTACAGACTTCCAAACCACTGCTGCGGCTCTGTGTACTCTTGTGAGAGTCTTACAAGAAGTTTTCTAAAGCTCCAGCACTTGGGGAAAAATAAGAACACTAGATATATATAAAAACAGTGGCCATGGAGGAAAGTTTTCCACACCCAGTCTCAATAGCTTAAAGCAAACACAGAAAACCCCTTAAATTCTTATTTTTCCAGCATATTTTTTTTAAATTCTACAACTTGGCACTGCTGAGCTTTATCCTGATGTGCCACTTAGTCCCTGGGGCAAATTGCTGCCCCCACTCAGCTCTGTTGGCTTGGAGATTTTAAAAAATTAAGCCACTAGCCACAGATATTCATCAGAAATTCGGCTCTCTCCCTGGATTTTGTGCTTCCTTACTTGTGCAGCTCTGGCAGAGAGCAGGTGGAGCTCTGCAGCCCCAGAGGCAGGACAGGATCTCTGCCCAGCTCCCCCCATCCCTCCGTCCACACGCAGATGTTGCAGCTTCGTGTGAACTGGCAGCATAGCAAATCGTAATTTAATTAACTCTTAAGCATTCCTGTAATCCAGGCTGACAGGGCACCCCCAATCCTTTGGTTCAGGAGTCCTGTCTCTATTGTCCCTTTTGGCAGGGCTGGGGGATTGTTTGAGGAGCCAAAGTTGATTGAGTTATCTTGGAAGGAGGACCTGAAGCCCCACAGGCTCCCACCACCCTCTGGCTACACCTGCGTGTCAACTCCCCCTGGCTTACCAAAACCCAAACTGGCTTCTTTGAAGCCTTTTTTTGTGAATTTTAAAGACTCAGTTGAAAACAACTTTAACAATGGGAAAGGAGCCAGAAGGAAGGTCTTGGAGAAGGTCACTGTCCTGGTACAAGCAGACACTGAGCTGCAGGAATCACTTCTAGAGAGAGGGGAAAGAGGTTTCCGAAAGCAGTTGCTAAATCCCTATCTGGATCACCCAACCCTGTTAGAGCCACCCTGAGACTTCCTCATGTGTGTGATGGCTGGGGGAAGAGGAGCTTGGATGCTACTCCACAAGGAAGAGATGTGCTGATGCTGAGCAAGACCTTAATTTCCCTGAGCCTCAGCTCTCAGTCACAGCAAGGCCAGGACAGTGGCCTGGGCACTGAGCTCTGCATGGTGAGCACACCAGCCAGGAGCTGCTGGTGCTGCAGTGCAGACTCCACAGACAAACCAAGACAAGCTCTTGGCCTCGCTGGATGTAGGTCACCGTGCCAGAAACCAAGTCTCCACAGCCTGTTTCAGGCACCTAATAATGGATTGTCCTCCTGGGTCACTTGAAATGGCTCTTTGCATCCTTCTCCTCCAGCTCTGGGGTGTCCCTTGGAACAAGACAACTCTCACAGGCTTTAATGGGGAAAACACAGCCAGTGCTAAAACAAGTCACAAGGGAGAGGGGAGAGGTGGAAATTTTCCATTGAAACCTACTTTTCGTGGAAAATTGGGTTTCCAACGAAATGAAAGGGAGCGCTTTTTCTTCTCCTGCTGTTTTGATTTTTCATCAGAAAATTAAAGGGAAGAACATTGTCACAGTTTCTTTCCCAATTTTTTCCTTTTCAGCTTCGTTTGGCCAAAGGGGATAAAATATATTTTGGGCCCCTCCCATAGCTTCTCAGGTTTTACATTTTCAGCTTCCTGATGCAAACCTGGGATTCTGTGTGGGGAATTCAAACAACAAACACCCACTGAGCTCTGCTGGCTCCCTGCAGCCCTACGGTCCAGGGCACTGACACTTTGCTGTGTTCACCCTTAGCAGTTCTGTCATTTTCCATAGGGTTTATGTGGATTTCAGGTTTCCTGATCTCCCAGTCCTTCCACTGAAGCTATTTGCTACTATACATGGACATCATCTCCATTTCCTCCCCTGCTGCATTTCATATCATGCACAGGACTCCTGTGCCCAGCACAAGGATGTTGGGCTGTGATCACAGTGGAGACATAACAACACCATGTCTGGCACATATGGCCCCAATGGAAAAGCAGGATCCTTCTATGGAGAAGGAGTTCTGCTCCTTCCTCCACTGAAGACAGGAAACAATAAATGCCATCCCAACACCCAGGCACCCTTAGGAGAAAGAGGCACAGGGCACTGCTTGGGCAGACACTGTGCTCATCCAGCATTCAACCATGGCAAGGCTGATGGAGCGAATCCATCACTGTTGGAGCAGCAGGACCTGTTAACTGTACGTGTTCATGCCTTGTCTGGGTGCTTGAAGCATCCTCAATGAAGACTGCTAAATAAATTCTGCCAATTAAAACACCCAGTTCCCTCCGCTCTACCTGTCACCAAAGAAAGTTTCATTTATGAAATGCATTAATCGTTGGATCTCCAAAGCCCCATAAACCTGTGAATCCTGCCTGGTGTATAATCTTCTAATCTCCTCCTCCTTAATCTGCTCACTATGGAAACCCCTGTCATTAGGAAACAAATGGCTTTGTGGGCTGCCTTATTATTTGCAAGGCAAGATGTAAAAGAGGGCGAAGCTGATCGGGGAGGACAGTATAAATTACTGTGGTGTTTACCTCGGTCCTGTAGAAGAGCTAAACAGTGACTGGTAATAAAATAGCAATCCCGTTATCAGAGCAAAGTTTTAAAACCAGATTAAGGGGCTGCTGTGGGTGGTGTTATCGTGCCTGCCCCTTCCTGCCAGGGTGTTTATCAGGTAAGTGACTCCAGGCAGCAATGTGCATGTTCATTTGTTATCAATGCTGTGTTGTTTTGCAAGAGGTGAAGCCACAGGTTAATGAAAGTTACCCAGGTTGCTGTGGTGGTACTTGGAGCACAGTGTGGAGATGCTGGCACCACTGTCCTCCTGAGGTGCCTGGTTGGTGGCATCTCTGGCATCCAACACCAGCAAGGATGGTGACACAACCTGTTCCCTGCCACCTGGCTGCAACTACCCTGAATCCCAATCAGTGGCTGGAAACCAACACAACCAGAACTTGCACACAGCCTCTACTAACCACACCACTCCTGTGGCCAAACCACATCCTTCATTAGCTGTGCCATGCCCTGTGCATGGAACACACCTGCCCCTGCCCAAGTGCCAAGTATTACCATCACAATTTTGGTCACTTTTTCCTGCCAGACTGATCAGGTTTTCTTAATCAAAACGTGGAGCAGGAAGAGAGAAGATCTGCTGGATGCCAGAGGGAGGGGAAAGGCTAGCCTGGCCTGGGACCATCCTTGTGCTCCATGTGGACCTCCCACCTCAGCCAGGATACTTGTACACTCTTGTCCAACACAGAGCAATACAAACTGGGCACTGTCCTGCCTCAAACCCAACTAACAGTGGCAAGAGGAACAAGAGTGATGACAACAGCAGAGCAGCTAGAGACAAAATCTAACCCACTCCTTCCAGCTACCCCCAGGGCTCAGCATTGAGCACGTCCCTAGGTTTTTTTTAACTTGGAGGGCACACCACATCTGAATGACAAAAGGTTTTACAAAACTGAGAAGGGATTCAGAATGCAGGGGTGGAAAAACCCTGGGCTTGGGCACAAGAGAAGGAGCCAGCTTGGGGTGAGAGGCAGCTGCTGTGGAGGGAGTTGGGCACTGCAGATTCGAGGGGGGAACAGCTGTTTTCTCTGGAGTCATTCCCAGCCCTGACCTTCGGCTCAGCCAGCGTGGCATCCTCATCCATCAGTGACCCTGAGGAGGAGGAGACACAGGCGAGAGGGAACCAGGGAAAAAAAAGTAACGTGAAAAAAGAAGAGAATTAGAAAAGCAGGGACCCCAATTCCAAACGTGCTGACGGTGCTGTGCTGTAATTAATAAGCACCAAATCTAACGGGGATTCGTAGAGCGCAGGGAAGAGCACCTCATTAATCAAAGCCCAAGGTGTCAAGATGCCAAACAGGAGGAGAACCTGCCAGACACCAGCAGGGAGTGGCAGGGCCCTCCAGAGCGAGGCGTGGATCAAGCAGGTACAGAACACAATTAAAAATGCTAAAAATATGCCCCATAAACCAAAAAACCATGAATAGTTTCAAGCACAGAGTTCTGGAGGATTCCAGCAGCTTTGCCTTGCCCTGGAAGAGATGGGGACAATGCAGTTCTGTGCCGAAGGGGATCACATGTGCTACCAGAAACTTGTGACAATTCAGAGTTCCATCATCCATACCAGAAGATGCCAAACGCCAGGGTCAGCCCAGCAGCACCGGGGGAATTATGGTCCAGCCTCCAGCACTGCTGTGCATGGGGGATTTGCAAGAGCTCAGTGAGTGGAGCAGCTCATGGGCACTGGTACACTGAGCAACTGAGTGAGAGCAAAGCAAAGCTTGTAGAAAGGACAAACCATCACCCGAATCCATTTGTGCTTTCTCAGTTCAGTGCAGACATCCTCCTCTTCCCTCTGTCCCTCTCCACCCTGATACTTCCATTTCTCATTCCTCCCAGGGTGTGCTCTCACTACCTGAGCTCATTGTGCTCATGTGCCAACCTAGATCTCCTGGACTACTTTGATTTTCTTTGCCTTGTTTATCTGCTAACATAGTATAATTTAAAGAACAAAAAAAGATTATTCTTTTTTTTTTTTTTTTTTTTGAAAAAAAAAATTGCCAGCTATTTAGCTAAGCCTTCTTTGATAGAAAACTTCAGCAGGCAATCATCAGTAAACCCAGTATTTGCAAAATGGAAATAAATGAGAATCGTGTCCAGAAGCCCAACACATCCATCTCCATGTGTTTTGCATTGTCTTTGTGCCAGCTGCCTCCAGACACTGTTAGCCAAACCTAAGGGTCTGGGTTCAAACTGAAAGAGGGGAAATTTAGGTTAGATACAAGGAAGAAATTCTTCCCTATGAGGTGCTGAGGCACTGGCACAGGTTTCCCAGAGCAGCTGTGGCTGCTCCATCCCTTAGAGTGTTCGAGGCCAGGCTGGGTGGGGCTTGGAGCAACGTGGGCTGGTGGAAGGTGTCCCTGCCCATGGCAGAGGGTGGAATAAAGTCAACTTTAAGGTCTCTTCCAACCCAACCCAGTCTGTGATTCTATGATTCTAAGTTTGAGAGCACTGGACAGCCACAGTCAGCACCACTTGTTACTGGGAAGCACTGGGAGGGTCATTTTGCATCATCCAACACCAACACCAACACCTGCCTCTCTCCAGCTGCTGAAGGAACCTGATGCAAAGTTAGACACCTTCAAGAGGTTTCCAAAGGTCTCTTCCAACCCAACCCAGTCTGTGATTCTATGATTCTAAGTTTGAGAGCACTGGACAGCCACAGTCAGCACCACTTGTTACTGGGAAGCACTGGGAGGGTCATTTTGCATCATCCAACACCAACACCAACACCTGCCTCTCTCCAGCTGCTGAAGGAACCTGATGCAAAGTTAGACACCTTCAAGAGGTTTCCACCTGCACCCATCACAGCAACAC
>NW_008672158.1:72053-72925 GCF_000695815.1 Acanthisitta chloris | reverse complement strand
CCCTACAAACACAGATTCATAAACCCAAGAGCAACAACAACAACAACATATTAATGCCTCTAGTTGCTTATTCACAGTCAATGGTTATGTTTTCCTCCGAGCAAGCCATTAAACTTGTTAGCTCCTGGTTAGACACTAATTTTCCTTTTCAAAGGAGCAGTGTGCTAGGAATTATGTTAATGAAGTATAAATCAAATCCATGCTTAAGTCAAGAGGCTGATGCCATCTAAACATACCCTATGTAACAACAGCAATAGAATTTCATAGGTGCAATCCATCAGCAGCCAAGCTGGTCAGCTGCTTCGTTAAAAACAGGTAATTAATGTCCACTAATAATCTGCTGCCTTGGTTTTGTTCTTCTTGAGGAAAAGGAGAAACCTCCACATTTTAGGCAGATTTAAATGGCACATTTGAAAGGGGAAATTGTTGAACATTAATTTGCTATCAATCAGGAGTGCAGCTGGAGTTATTTATCTCTTCACCTGATCATGCTGAAAAGCTGGAAGGGGAAGAGCAAACGGCAACAGGAGCTGGGAACACGAGCTGTCAATAACAGCACTGGGAAATGAGGAATTCCCAGGATAACGGTGACACTACTTAGATATGAATGGTGCTTCCAACGAGAAATATGGAGATAACCAAGCAACAAATAGGTCATTTCTTGTAGCACTGCACCGGCAGAGAGTATTTGTGCAGCACGAGCACCATCTGTTTGCTGTAACCTCAGTGATTTGGGGTATTTATTGGTACTTGCTATTGTCCCAGGACCTCTCTGGAGAGGATGGTTTGATCTCAAGTGCTTCCTCACTTGGTGTGTGAAAGAGATGAGAGAGCTGCTTATCTGTGGGGATGGAGCATCGATCAACTGGATG
>NW_008672158.1:69137-72024 GCF_000695815.1 Acanthisitta chloris | reverse complement strand
AAGAGAGAAAAGGAAAAGGAGAAGAGAAAAAAGTAGAAATCTATCTCTCATTTGAGCTCTCCATCATCCAAAAAATAAAGGTACAAGAGGTGCCTTAGCTATACCACACGGACTAATGTCAGCCCCTGTCTAGAACCATGCCAGGCCTTCAGCCAAGAAATGTGTTGGCATATTCAGACCTGAGAAATCACCAGCAAAGTGATGCTGGGGAGGGACTTGGTTGACTTTGCAGTCCCCATTTCTATAGGAAAAAATACAGACAGGTTTCCCTTTAAGGCAAATAATGATAAAAGGGAATAAAAGTAAGAGAGAAAAACCTCTTCCCTCAAAGCAGAAGCACATGGGAGTAAGAGGACAGGACAGACCCAGAGTAAAGGGCAAGGATGACTTCTTACAGCATTCAAGTTGCAACTGAACCAAAGGGGAGAGGAGAGGCACTGGGAGAAGTTTAGTTATCACACCTCCTGTACATCCCACCGTGCTGGGAGGACATCCCTCCCCTCCTGCCTCCTGCTCATTACTGTTATTTGTGCATGGTGCAGCAGCTCATAACTCACCGTGTTTATGATAAAGCAGAGCAGTTGTTTTTGGAGACAGGCACTTTGGCATTGTGCAGCCCCAGAGGCGACGCCGCCGTGTGCTCTCTGCACCACTCACTGCTTAACGTGCCCATTTTTCCCTCCCCTTCCTCCAGTGTGCCTGAAGGAAATTTATTGCAGCAGGCGACTGCTATGGGCAAATACTAATAAAATGCTGTTTTGCTGCAATTTGTTTAATTGGCCACAGAAGAGAAGCCTTGCATGTTAGATCCAGCTTCTGACACCTCCTGCCCAGGCCACAGATGTTCTCCCCATGAAGTGCTCACATCTCCGTGTTTATGGTGGGGAGAAAACAAACCCCTACTATTAAATCTTTACTATTGCAGTAGATCTGATTTGATTTAACATGCATGTTTACTGTGGCAGGCTGCTGGCAACCTCTCTGATTTATTCAGTGAGAGGGACTACTTGACACACACTCTCCCTTCCTCACCCTCCTTCCCATCCCAATGGATCTGATGGGCAGCAAAGGGGGAGGAAGAGGCACAGCTCTCAAACACGGGCTAGTGGTCATCTTAGAGATATTACTCTTCAAGGTAAGTGCAGATTTCATGGCTTCACCTCAGAGTTGTCAGGATTGGGGCTTTGCCCTGACTTGCTGCCTCTCCCAGGGATAAACTCTTTGAATTCCAACCCTTGGTCTGCAGGGGACTGTGGTTATCAGAGAGGTCCCAGGAAGCCTGATCTGTATTTTCACAGTGCTTTGGGATCCCTGGGGGAAGTTGCTGATCAATGCATTTTAGTAGTGTTTTATTACTGAAGAGAAAAGTACTCCCCCAAAAACAAACTCCTGGACTTCTGTCCTGATGCGATTTGCACAGCTCTGCAAGGGATGTGCAATTTAGAAGCCAAACCAGGGTAGCTGGTTGCTTCATATCAATTTTTAGAGATCACAGTGTGTCTTTGCTGTGTTTGAATTCATATTTAGGGGGGCAGAGTTATGGCTCCTATTTTACCCCAGGTTTGCAGAGATTTAAAGCAACAAAGGGAGTTGCCCTGCCATCCACAGCCTTTGTATACTCACAGGGCTTGTATTAAGAAAAACAAGTTAAAAAAGCTGTTTAGAGACTTTTTTGTGCTATAAATCCTCCCTTTCCCCCAGGTTTTTATGGCAGGCTGAGCCCATCTCTAGCACCAGCCAAGCACAGTGTGGCTGGGTCTTCTGCACTGGGCAGTGATCCAGGTGAAAAAGGACTTTCAGGCTGAGACGTCCTAAACAGTGATTTGTACACACTGAGAATATTACAGCTCCCCTAGGAATTTCCCTCATACTCATTAAGTTTCCTCTTTGCTGCATATTTCCGAGGTTTTAGGTGTGGGAGCTCTAGGACTCACTGACACTGACTTACAACCTGAGCTGTGTGGAGTGAGGTCTGTGCTGTCACCTCCTGCTCAGGTCGTGCTGAAGGAGAGGGAAAGGGAGGGGAGAGACAGGCCATGGTGACAGATTCCATCTCTTCCTCTGCTGCTTCTTGATGATCTTAAAGGTCTTTTCCAACCTTAATGATTCCATGATAATTCTACTCTTCAGCACAGAGCTGGGACATGGTCCCTTCCGTGGGAGGGTGAGGGTGGAAGCAGAGCAGCTCTGGTTTGACTAGTGATGGGATCAAAATACCTTTTAGACCAATCTCAGGTGAGACCAGAGCTAAGTACAGGGGAGGAGGCCACAGGCCGTTCTCACAGGGACAGAATGATGTCTGGAAAAGCCTGGATAGCTCTAAGGACTGGGAGGGGATGGTGGGATCCAGCATTTCCCACAAAACACCAGCAGGAAGGCAGGAGCTGCCTGGGGTGAGCCCACAGGACCTGCAGACTCACAGGGAATCACACCAATACACCTCCAGCTCTCAGTACACAACACCTTCTCCTGCACAGATTATTTCCTTTACACACCAAGCTGTTATCTGAAGGCAGACAATGCCAACAATTATCCCAAGGTCTATCAGATCAGCTCTTCCATTCTTTTATCATCTCTTATTGAGGAGATTAGATCAGTGCCAAGCTCAGGGAAACCCCCTGGAAGCCAGAGGTGCTGACTGCTCACTCTCACACAACTTTTTCCTAATAAAAATATACAAATGGGTCACTTTGTCATGGGTAAATAGGCAGGACATCTCTAGTGCACGGAGCCACCAGCCAGCACAGGGAAGTGCAATGGACAGGACTTTTTCTGAGCAGTTTTCAGCCAGATGGATCATTTTGGGAATCTAGGAGACAGGCTGGTCTGCCAGCCTAGGGATCATACCAGGAGGCAGAGCTTGCTCTGAGCAGTGCCAGTGGCACCA
>NW_008672158.1:63606-69112 GCF_000695815.1 Acanthisitta chloris | reverse complement strand
CAGCTGGGCTGGCACAGTGACATCCACAGCCAGGAAAGACCCCCAAGCTGGGGCTCTGTGCTCCTGCTGCTGCACATGCTGAGGCTCAAACACCCCATGGGCTGCTGTGGCTCCTCTGGCTAGGGAGAGGTTCCAAACACCTGGCTGAACTCCTCCAAACTGCTTCAGTTTAAAAAGTGGGGCAGAAGACCTCACAAAAAAAAAAAAAAAGAAGACATTTTCAGAAATTTCCTTACTCCAACGAGGCCACAAGTACTGGGACAGCTCCCGACTCCGGCGAGCTGTCGTCTGCCAGTCTCACCCTGTCTCCCTCAGGTAGCTCTGAAAATGGGTTGAACGTGTTTCTCAGGCCTGAAGCAATATTTCACAGCTCTTATTCCAATCTCTGGAGTTCACTCAATCTATACTTATTGTGTCCTGCTCCTCTCTGCACTGCTCGTAGGAACCCCAGAGCTGTTACTCCAAGGAATTAATACCACAGCATTGGAGCAGCTGAAGTTATTTGGGTTTATTTTGTGCAAATCGAGGCTACTGGAAGTGGAGGAAGCTGCATGGGAAAGTGCAGGGATCCTGCCAAAAATCCTGTTCATGCTTGGGGAGCAACCTGGCGGGAGGGAATAGGTAAAGGGGCTCCAAGAAACTTTGAACAAGAGCATGGAGTGACAGGACAAGGAGGAATGGCTTCAAACTGACAAAACGTTGAGAGAGGCACTGGCACAGGTTGCCCAGAGAATCTGCTCCATCCCTGTAAGTGTTCAAGGCCAGGTTGGATGGGGCTTGGAGTAACATGATCTGGTGGAAGGTGTCCCTGCCCATGGGATCTTTTAGGTCCTTCCAACCCAAACCATGCTATGGTTCTGTGACCCCTTCTGGGACAGTGGATGGAGCATCCTGCATCTCACCAACCATCATTTCTTGGCACCTGCAGCCTAGGGCAGAGCTCCAGCAAAACTTGAGGCTGGGCACGGTGCCACCACGACAGACGGCCCCGAGTGTGAGAGCCCAGAGCCGTGGCACTGCCTGGAAGCACCAGCTTTGCAGGGCTTAGAAGACAATTTCCAGGCATGGAGTCTCAAAACACAACTGCACCGGGAGCTGTGAGCAGAGCTGGGCTGCACCAACAGCGATTGGGGACAGAATTCAATGAGCTCCAAGAAGGAGAGGAGCTCAGCCATGTGTCATAGCATGGGGGCTTTGCTTGCTCCAGCTGAGGTGGAGGTTGCTGGGGGGGCTGAGATGCTGCTGGAGCCCTGAGTTTGTGGGGAGGGAAAATCCCAAGCCCCAAGCCACACTGCCCAGCCCCAGCTGTAGGAAAAGGCCCTGTCTTCTTTAACAGCTCACGTAATATCCCTTCCAAAGGTTTACTGAGGTTACTCGTGTATTAAGTTAAGCTAACCAATTTACAATGCAAATGTTACATAGCTTACAAAGGGTAAATGAGTTGTATGTTGAAGGAGATAGGCTTTACCCAGACAAAAGTGGAACAGACCTGTGGCAAACTGCAATTAATGACCTGAACACATCTTCCAGAATGAAAAATTCATTGAGTCCTCTAAGGATATATAGCCCAAGCAGAAGAAATTATTCACCACCTTCTACATATCCAAAGTGTCACCAAGCCTATTTATCTGGCAAATAAAGTACTTCCCTTCAGCCTTAATATTTCTGCTACCCTATGGTCCAGATGTTCTGAGGTTTTTTTGCAAGTAGATTTCACAAAGAAAGTGCAGTTTTAGGGAAGCTGAGAGCGAGAAGGAAAACTGAGGTAAAAAAAGGACTTCCCCCTGCAGTAAGATCAGGGGTTGGGGGTAACAGCACCTGGTTTCCAGCTTTTTTGAGACCTCCCAGCAAGGAAAAAACCCTGACAAGTCATTTTGTGCCTGCACCTCCTGTCCAGGTAGAAAAGGCAACACTCTTGTCTTTTGTAAAATCCAAGTGAACAACAGCAATAAGTTTCTTTCAGGCACACCAGGATGGGACCTAAATTTGAGACCCCAACACATTCTGGTCACTGGCTAACATCCCAACTGTGACATTGAGGGAGGAGATTCCTAGTCTGGCCACGTGCAAAAGGGAGATAAAACCTAACTGTCCCGTTGGAGGTGGCACTGTTGGTTTCATTAATGCATGTAAAGCACTTTTGTGGTCCCCAGGTGGGTTGGGAAGTGTTGTTATAAAACTGGGACTAAATCTGAGCTATTCTTCTCCTTGCCTGTAATGGGAATGAACAGAGCAACTGCTCAGCAGACCCTCTATGGTTCAAGTGATTCTGTATTTCTTTGTGTTTTACTACCCCATCACTTGTGGGTAAACAAGGGGAAAAGCAACTATGGGTGGCAGAACTCATTTCAAGAAAAAGTTTTCTTTTACCATAAACATCAAGTGTAAATTTTTGCTCTGGAGAGGTGTGAGCAGAGGAAGCTCTTGGGGAAGGAGGGCAGAGCTGCTGTGTGCCACAGCCCCCAGCTCTGGCCATGGGGAGCAGCCCAGACAGACAGACAGACATCCTAATTTTCCTATTCCCCTTTCCTGGTGTGCCTGTGACCCCAAACAGTCCTTCCAACAGCAAAGCCCCTCCTAGCACTGGTGCTGAGGATGGAGCAGGCAGCAGCTCTTTGTAGGATACAACCATCCTCTCTTCCCCAGGTACCTCACAAGGGGTTTAAGCTGGTCCAGCTCACCTGAACACCTTTACCTGGTGGAGGCAGAGGCTGATGCCATTTCTACAGTCACAAGACTGGCACCCACATCCCCTAAGGGAGAGGGATTTCAGGGAATTCAGGTGAGAAAGCTGGGGAGCAGGATGCTGCCAAACTACTTCAGCTGCCAGTAAATTGAGGTACAAACCCCAGGGAGAATCCCTGGCAGAGTGAGCCTGGTGTTGGAGGCTCCTGGGCACCACCACCCTCTGTGCTCAGCTCCCAGCACGGAGGAGACAGCAGCGAGCACTGCCCTTCTGCTCCTGTTTGCTGAACAAAACCAAAGCTGTAACTCTGAGCTAACTGGTTAAGCAGCACTCATCATGCCTAATTTACAAAAGAAGGGGCATATTTCAAAATATTTATTCTGCCTTTCCCAGTTGGATTGGCATAAGCATGTGGAAATCTTCGAGGAATCAAACAACTGTTAATCACCTCAAGCTATTCCAGGCTGAGTTTGCTGTGTAAGCTGCCGCCCTCTGTTTACACATAAGAAGCAATGACTCAAAGAATCCTATAGAGACGATTTTTTCCCCCTCTCCTTTCTAACGATAAGGTCTGGCCAAACGGCTTAAAGGGCCCAGCTAGTTAGTATTGGAGCTGCACCTTCTTGCCTCCCTCTCTCCCCTGTAATATCCACATTTGTATTCAGCTGGTGAGTGCTGGTGGGATGGGAAGGGGGAGGGAGAAGCTCTGGGCTTTGCAGCCCACCAGCCTCGCTGTGCTGCTGCCCTGGGGCTGGAGGTGTGTGGATGCTCCTGATGGTATCAGGTGAACAAGGGCAGGGTTGGACATTGCCAGTGGTTTTAGCAGAATCCCAGCCCACAAATTCCAAACCCGCGGCAAAACCACCCTCTAAAAGGTACCAGAAGTGGAATTTCAAGACTCAGGGAAGAAGCAGCATCTCAGCTGTGTGGTTTGGTCTCTTTCCCCTCTCTTGCTTTTCAGGCTGCCACCCATGCCCTCAGCACCTCCCTGCCTTGACCCCAAACCCTTCAGTTCCACCCCAAACATGAACCATGTCCCCACTATCACCAGTCCCCCACGCAGCCTGTGGACAGCCAACCCCACCATCCACCACATTCAGTGCTTTTTCTCCTAAACCAAGCTCCAGCCTCTCCAAAAGCAAAGCCAAGCCACCAGTGCCCCTCTCTCCCCTTCCCTTTCATCCTCCTGCCAGCGAGCTCTGCGCCGAGCATGCGCTGGGCTCTCCTTCACGCCATGGCACTGGTGCTGAATGCTGATGAGAAAATCTTGGTCCAACCCCAGGCACTCATTTTCAAGTAATTAACTTGGCACCACCACAGCACACAGCAGATCCGACTTTCCCGACCAGGAGATAACTGAATTAAAAGGCCAGGTGTGGGATTATTTATGGCCAAACTTCCCCACTCCCCGTTTTAAGGCAGGAATGATAATTTTATCTACACTCTCTGTCTTCCTACCCAGCAGAAAGGCTGACACATTTCTTTGCTGGGGAGCACAACACAGGAGCAGCTGAGTGGGGAGAAGTGCTGGGATGCTGGGGGAGACCCCGAGGGTGTCCCATGCCCAAGCTGCTCCCTCTCCCTGCTGGCAGGAGAGTTTGGGGGGAAGCTGAAGGTTTTTTACCCTTCCTACTGCTTTGACATACTGTACATAACATCTCCTATCATCAATATATCTTACTCCTGAATCCAGGTGTAATGAGTGAAATCTCAACTCTCCCCAAAATTGTTGGCAGCTCAGCTGGAGTCAGAACTCCTGTTTGCTGCCCCAAATCCCCCCTGTTACTGTTCCCTTTCCTCCTCCCAAATAAATTCTTGCTGGAGTTGCAGAGAGCTGTGAGTAGGGGGAAAGGAGGATGGTGTGGTGGGGAGCATGGTGGATGGAGAATCAGGACCTGGCTGCTCCATGTGAAGGCTACACTGGCAAATTATTCATGACTGCAAACTCTGGAGTTTTCTGTATAAAAACCCAAGCCCAAATGGATGGAACAAGAGGAGATGACAGACATGGGCCTCCTGCCCATGTCCCCACTGCTGCCCCATGGCTCCCAGCACTGCTCCTAACGATGCTCCACACACAAACAAAACAGATGTTGTCTTATACCAACATGGGACTTCTCATGCCAGAGCCCACAGCCAACAACACACATACACCTCTGCAGACCAGCCAGGAGTGACAACAGGAAAGATAAAACAATTCCCCAAGGGCAGAAGTGGGTGAAAGACCCCAAATTCTTCCTCTGCTCAGCCACTGGCACTTCCCTCTTTGCTAAGTGGCTGCTGAGCATGGAGCTCAGTGTGCTGCCTTGAGGCAGAAGTAGGGGAACCTGATCCCCAAAGGTGCCTGACCACTCTGGTGTCCAAACAGGACACCAGACATTCAGCTGAGTGGGGATGAGGATGGGGAAGCCATCCCTGCTCACAGGAGAGGAGAGTCAGGGCCGTGAGGCTGGGGGAGGAAGGCTGCTGAGCAGTGACATATGAGGATAATGAGTGTTGACATATGAAGATACAGCCAAACTGAAAGCTACATCCTATTTAGCTTTTAATTTGGATGCTCATAGAGTGGATTCTGAAGCCCTGTTTCATCACAGCCCTTAAAACGGATCTGACTTGCAGGAAACAACCTGATGGGAAACTGCATTACTTATAAACTTGACTTGAACAGCACCATCCGCTTTCCCTGACAGCTGCCCCGAGAAATCCCACGGCAGGGCTGGGCAGGGGAGCTGTGCCCCCACAGAAGGCATCCTGGTTTGGGAAAACACTGACTTTATCCATAGAAAACCATGACAGGATTGTCTAAGCTGCACAGGTTGG
>NW_008672158.1:46915-63575 GCF_000695815.1 Acanthisitta chloris | reverse complement strand
TCCCAGAGTCCATCCCAACAACCCTGGAGTGGAGCCAGCATGAAAACCCCAGTTGCAAACCTCCTCTGGGCCAGCACCAGTTTGGGAATTTTCTGAGCATTTCTCTGAGATGCCAGGGCAGAGGGGAGTTCTGTGGGCACAGCCTGGGACAGGAGGTGCCTTGGAACCTTCTGCTCTCCTCGTGGCTGTGTCAGACAGCATCTCCTCTCCTGACCTGCCCCAGCTTTTCCTCTCCCACTCTGCTCCCAGCCAATCTTCCAGGCACTGAACTAAACTGGGGAAGGGCAGCTAAAGGTTTGCTACCTGTGGCTCCTGCTAATCGCATCCCAGATTCCCCCCGGGCAGAAACATCAACCAGAATACAATAACAACAAGGACAACAATCACACGTTACTATTTTCATCTCTGCCTTTGCTTTCTTCTTTCCAAAAGTAATTCCTGACTCGCAGCGCCGGAGAGGCCCCTGTGATCCCCGGGTAATGGGCTGCCCTCTATGCAGAGTGGAATAGAGTTAGAATGAACGCTCCAGAAACCCTGACAGCCCGTTTAACAAGGTGTCTAACATCCCATTTCCTCTGCACTTCCTCTCTCCTTAATCCTTTTATGCGAAACTCACTCAGGAGTAAGCACGTGTGAAATTGAGGACTCTCTAATACACATTGCTCGACACAGGCTCACTGAAATGGAGTGTCTCAGCCTTGTTCCGTCAAACAGTGCCAAGAGGAAACCGACGTTAATCAAAGAGTCTTTTCCATGTGTCCAGGGCCTTGTGCACCCGCAGAGCAAATAAACAGCTTTGCGCTGCCACCGCTTTCCCAACACTTTCATCTTCTGAGAGCTCCGGATTCGACAGGGCAGTTCAGAGAAACAGGAGGGGTGAAAATGGAGTGAGGTGAGGGGCAGAGCACACCCAGCTCCCTCCTGCTTCAGGCAGGGGGGGAAGGACTCGCCAGGTTTGGATTTTGCAAATAACATCTATTGGCAGAATGAAACAGTCCCCCAGGATGCCAAGCCCTGGAGCTGCTGGGCATGCACAGCTCCAGGAGCATCCCAGGGCAGGAGCATCCCAGGGCAGGAGCATCAGCCCAGCTTGGATGCAAGGACAAAACATGCAGCTTGGGAGAAGAATATAGAGGATTGGATTGAGCTTGGAGCAGCTCAGATCTCCCCAAACTCAGGCTGAACCTGCTTCAAGGATTATTTCCATGAGTTCTGAGCTCCAAGGGGAGTTTCTGGTGATGTTAGGATTTCTCACAGAGCTGCCCAGAGACATGCAAAAAGCCCCTAGGGAGGCCAAGCTCCTTGCACAGGGCTCTGCATGTTCCATGGCAGCTCAGCACTGATGATTTGCACAGTATTTTCCCTGGTTTTGGAGGTTTAAGGATCTGAAAAAATATATTTATCATTATGTACCTGGTCTAGTGGAAGGTTCCCTGCCCATGGCAGGGGGTTAGAACTAGATGATCTTTAAGGTCCCTTCCAACCCCAACCAGTCTATGATTCTATGATATATTCATTATGATCAGCCCCATTCTGCAGCAGAAAAACACAGTTTTACTCAGTGACTTGGATTTTTCAGCAGGGAAAGTGAACACCAGAAAGAAAACTGAACACCCTCCTGATAAATTCCCAGGAAACACTTCCACCAGTTTTGTGCATGTTTTTAATCACAAGCACATCTACCTAAGAGCTGAACAATTCACTCTTTAACACTGGGTACAGCTCATATCAGGGGGATAATATGCTGCAATTGCAGGCAGACAGACTTGATCCAATAGGTCTATTATCTCCCCCCGTTACCATGATCCTGTCCTAATTAGGATCTCACACAGACCAGATACACCAGAAGTCAATGACAACTTCATTTATCCAAGGGCTTCGGTCTAGGAAAGCTGTCTGGTGTTTTTAAGTCACCATCAAGTAGGTATTGATTTGGTGAAGTCAGGAAATGATACTTCATTTATGTGCTTTAGCCTGGAATTTGGGGTGCAGGTTAGTGCTCCCTGGGTGGCTCCAGGGTGTGAGGGCTGAGCTGGGTCTGCAGTCTGCAAGGTGAGCAGTGAAAACACCTTGTTTCCCTCTTCCTCTGCATACCAGGGTTAAAAATCCATGGGAAATCAACCAACATTTGGATCAATAAGGGTTGCAAGGGGAGTGATTTGCATCAGGGCTCTCAAACCTCGGCTGGAAGAGGAAGCACACGATGGGTGCAGAGTATTGGGGTCGTATGGAAAGAGGGAGAATCCCTCTAATTGCACGGTGGAATGCAGATTACAGACCTGGGGATGATGAGCAGTGCTAAACCCGGCGCCTGGAAATAAATAAACACACAATATAAAGCCCCAAGTGAATGAGATTTCCGTATTATCATCGCACCGTGTAAATGATAGCGTCCCTCCGGATTAGCCGGCGGAGTGCGGGCTGGGGCGCTGCGAAGATAAGGCAGTTTTAATCTGCACACATAATCAGCTGAAGGGAAAATATCAAATGCTAATAACAAATTGGAATTCAAGCTAAAAAAAGGAGGCAACAAACACCAGAACCATTTTCCCCTTCTTGCTTTTGGGAAAGGGAAAAAAAAGAGCAAAGCATCCCTGACCTCCCGCTGCCCACCCCTGGCGGTTCTTCCACTCATTTTCCCCCTCCAAAATGCTTCATTATAACACTTTAGGGGGTGAAATCTTCCCATTAGGAGCTTGGTTCCCATTTCACTCTGCCCCATTCATCCAACTTTATGTCTGAAATGGATCAGTTTCCTTGCGACTGAACCCGGAGTGGATCTCCCCAGCCCTCGCTCGCTGGAACACTATAACAGGTAAGTGCTACCATACATCATCGTAAAAGGTGGCTTATCTGGAGAGGAGGTGCAGGAAATATTGTGCGAGGGACTGGCTGCATCTGAGGTGCAATTGGATTCCATTTTTCCTTTTGAAATAGGGAACAGCAAATACGTTGCTAATGCCTGAAAAATCATGTCAAAGCAGGAGGCAGCAGCGAGGGAAAAACTCCCTTGGCCAAAGAGGGTTGTGCCAGCCCAGCCCAGGGCAGGTGAGAACACAGGTTGAATCATTCCTAATTGTCACCATCTACCTGGTTCAGGAATGTACTTTCTTGCCACCAGGTCCCAAAGCCTCCTCGATGTGAGGGAGCTGTCAGGCTTGACCCAAAGACCGAGGCCAGGGAAGCTCTTTTCCCTATTCAAACCAGCATAATGTAAAATGGAAAGGCAATTTTTCTTCCTAACTGTGTGGATCCCAAGGGCTGTGCCTGCTCAGCTGCATTGCTCAGGCAAGTCACATCCCTGGGCAGCATGGGATGTGGAGCTGGGAGGCTCCTCATGGATCTCTGCCTGGCAGGGCCTGGGGGCTGCTCCGATTATCGGTGTGACCTTCGGAACCAGAGGAGCATTTCTGTGCTCACCCCTCAGCAGAGGGACTGGTCTGTCGTCCTGCACACCATAATCCTTTACCAGTCAAACCCATCCATTACTGGAGCCTTACGAAACATTTCTGAGCAGAATTAAGAGACACCCTAAGTATTTCACTCAATTTCTGCCCATCCTTTCTCCACCTAAAGCAAACAAACCTGCTAGCAACTCTCTCAGATCCCACCCACAACCTCAAACTGCCCCATTACTGCATCTGAGTGACCTGTGTGCTCTGATGAGCTGTGCTACTGTTCATCATTAGGTTCCAGAGTCAACATCCTGCCCTGAACAGGGGGTTAAGACACAGCTCTGGTGTTTTTTTGATTCCTTTTGCTGTGCCATGATGCCAGTGCTGTACACTAGGAATACTCTTTTCACATCCGTAGGTAACACCCCCCCAGACCAGCTCACAGCAGACCGAGAAAGGCTCCTCTGAATCATTTAAGGTTTGTTCTTCCACGTCCCCAGAAAGCTAAGGCTCCATGGCAGTAAAGAAAATCCAGCATCAACGCAGAGATTTGGGGTTAAGCCATGGGCTGCTGCAAACAGCCTAAGCCCCAGTGACAGTGTATTTATTTCCTCCCCACGCTGTGCTCAGGCACTGCAAACAGGGCAGATTTCCTATTACACACACACGGCCAAATCCTGTACATTGGGCAGGAAGATTATTGAACAAAAGTAAGTGATAAAAGCACAGGCCAAAAAGATGTGTTATAGTGTTTTCCTTTGAGGCAAAGACAAAGAAGACACTTTGCTGTTTGTTGTGCCAGAGAATCATCTCTGATTGTTTGTGTCACGGTGGCAGATAAGTGCAAAGGAGATAGATGTTCTGTCTCCCAGGCACAGTTCTCATCTGTATAGTATAAATTTATGCCTGCTGGTTGCAAGCCTCATGATTCAGAGCTGGTGGATGACTGTGATCTGAGCAGAGGAAAGCCACTGCCTTCACGCCTGACGTCAATCTGCTTCACTCGCGTTGTCACTCAGCCCCTGAGCGATGTCCCTTCCCGTTAGCATCACCCACTCCCTGCCTGGGCTCCCTCCCTGCACCCAGAGCTGTCCCAGGACAGGCCTGGGCTGTCCTGCTTCACCTCACCAAGCTCTGACAACGGCCTTGCCCATCAGGGAAACACATTTTCCCTTCCTTCTGGCAGTTTGGGATTCCTCAATCTTCCCCATGCCCCAAATCCAAAGACATTTCTCTGCACAAACAGGCTGGAAAGGAGGAAAATGGCTTGGGAGGTGGTCAGTGCTCTGAAATCCCAGTCCCTCCTTCCCACAGCTCTTGGTTATCACATTCCATTTTAGAGGAATTATCTGCAGAACAGCAATGCTGCCCAGTCTGCTGTTTGTGTTTTAAGTGTTCACCAGGGCACTATCAAGATAAATATATAATCAAAATAATCATATTCAAACTGAGCTGAAAGAGCATCTTGGCCTCAGCATTCTCTCACTCATCCAATCCCCTGCTAATTAAATGCACCTTACAGGGTGTGCTGAAGGCTGCCAAAATCAGACCTGGAGAGGTTAATGAGGCCATGGGAAGTTTTCTTACATGGAAGCATATAACTATAGCTGACACACATTAGTGCCCAGACAATTAACAAGGCCCAGATTTCAGCCCAGACCTCTCATACCCTTTTCAACCTCCCACTCTGAGCTTCACTTCACAGGGCAATGAGAACTGTACACAAAGCTTTGCTGCTCCTCCTTCACCTTCCTCACACCAAGAGGATCATGTACCATATTCCTGCCTTGTCCTGCTCCACTGACACACAGGTCCCATCACTCCTTCCCTCTCCCCAAACTCCTGGCCAGCCCCTCTCACACTTGTAGAGGTTTCTGAAGAAGTACAGATGTGATGATGGAGAGACCAATAGATATTCAGGGAATATACTTCCCTGGGTAAACAGGAGAGTGCAAGAATGGTCTTATGAAGTGAGCCCTGAAGCCCACACACCCCCAGGGTGACTCTGGTCCCACCACAAAGCTGATGGTGCCCTGCTCAGGAGCATCAGTTGAGACAGGAAATGCTGACTAAAGGCATGTTTTGAAAACAAATTCTTTCAAAGCAACAGAAACAGCAAGACCTTCACCCATTTTCCCCACCAAGGGAGGCTGCTGGGAGTTCTCCTTCCCACTTGGAGTCTGGTCATGCTTTCAGGTGTGAAGAAGATAAAAGAATCTTTGGGCTCTGCTCCTGCCTTTCCCCTCCAGAGCTGAGAGTTTGTTTATTTGGGTCTGCAAACAACCCCAATTTCCCCCAACTCCTGATTGCTTAATTTCATGCTTCTCTGACACAAGCCCAATATCTCAGCTCATCTCCTTACCCTCTTCCTGCAGGCAATTACTCACACCTCCAGCCCCCTCCCCTCCTCACCAGCTTGGAGCAAGGAGCCAACAAGGAGATCCCAGAGGAAATGAGCTTTGCTCCTGTGACTGGACAATCTGGAAAGTTGAGGGAAATGAGGGCTAAGCCCAGAGGTTTAATTTCCCCTTGTGATGATCAAGGGACTTTAATATTTTTTTTCTCTTTTTGTACCTCTGAAGTTGGAGAGAAAATAGCCAGAGCCAAAGACAAATGAGAAAGTTCACCGGAGGCTCCAGATTTCACCACAAATCACCTTGGCCAGGGAAGGTTTTATTGCAGGAGTTTCTGGGTTAATCCAACACAGGAGCAGAAGTGCTACCAACCTGAGAGGCAACACTCACTGCCAGAGTCAATGATTACCTGCCACCCTGGATCCCTGAAACCAGACCCAAACTCACTCAGCACTCCCTGGTACCTATATCCCCCAGGACTTTTATGAGAAACAAACTTGAAAAGCAAACTCCTGCTCCCAGTTTTGGGTCAGTAAGTGTCAGCAAAGCCTCCAGCACAACACAAGCATTCCCAGAAGAAGAGTGATCCAGCAGTGGCTTTGTTACAAGGCTCCTGTTGGCACCTTTGGAATGCCAACATGAAGGAGAAATCCTCCTAGTTCTCGTTTTCCTGAAATAACCTCTTCCAGGAGAGCAGAGGTGAAGGAAATTACCAGCAAACCACCCTTAGATACCAGATGCAACTTCTTCAGGAACTTTGCACCTCTTACCCTGGCACTGAGTTCCTTGGCAAGCAGAGATTGGCTCCTGTGTCATGTACATTGTCTTAGAAGATTGATTTTCCACCTGTAAAAGTGATCTACATTCTCTTGCCTCTCCTGGATGCCTTAGTCAAAAGAGAAAATGGATCTTTTAAAGATACATGTATCCATCACTATTATTTACATTCTAATATGCGCACGCAGCTCTGCTCCAACAAGGGAAATGTAAATCAGATGGACATCGTTCCCTGAATGCCCTAAAGAGCTCCATTCCCCCCAAATTAGAATAGAAAATGCTCTTTTAAAATGCACCTTTAATATGTAAAAGCTGCTGCATCCTGACTCTAAATAAACCAAACTTGAGCTACATGCCAAATATCTTAGATAAAGGACAGGTAAGATGGGAGTATCTGGCCAAGGAATCGGTCCTAAACAGCTATTTATATTAATGCAAAGAAGGTACAATGTTCTTCCTCTTGATATATGCTGCAGTGGGATATAGTTTTGTCCCACTAGTGAGAATAAAAACGTACAGTTCATGATAGGCAAAGTCACATGTGTGAGATAAAAAGCTCCAACTATAATATATGTCTTCGCCATGTATTCTCTTCAGGATTTTCTTTAGATCTTTGGATGACAACAAGAAAACACTTACTCAAGGTTAGACACTGCTCTCTGGGCTTTTTAATAACCATTCCCTATATCCTGGGGGATTGTGGCTGTGAAATAAGGCGAACTCAACTCCAGTGTCTGGACTTGCAGAGACACGGCACAATCCTTCCGTGTGCCTTTGTTTCTGCTTGGCTGTGCATGCCAATGAACTGTGTGCTCAGGCTGGGGCTGAGCAGAGGCACGGGGTGATGAACAGCTCGGGGGCTGGTGCCAGCCCATCCCTGGCAGCTTTGCCAAGAGCAGGAGCTGCCTGCACCAGGGATTCACTGCCAGGGTCAGCGCCCAACCTTCTAAACACAGTCAAACTTGAAAGATGACTGTAAAAACTGGCGGTTGTATTGCTCATGCCTATTAAAAGGAGATCCTTGCATGCAAGAAGGCAAAAAAATGTGGTTTAAAAAGCACAAATCCCTGGTATACAGGCAGTTATGGGTGGACAGGCTGGAGCTGGGGTGGTGTGGCTGAGGATTCACACATGCCTCATGGCCAGTGAGGCTGCTCCTCACAAAAGCACAGAGCTCTCCCCACGGGCTCAGGAGAAATCTGTGGTGTCAGAGCAGTCTATCACTGAGCAGAGATGGTATCTGCCCCGTGCCCTGCTCAGTGGAGCACAGGCAGGGACTGCACAGTCCCTTGCCAGTGATACCATCTCCCGATGGAAACAGGCAGAGATAAAGCAAACAGACGTGAGGAGCACAGCCCTCCAACTCCTCCTGGGCCGTGCAGCACAGCCAGGGCAGCACTGTGACTGCTGGGACTGGGGTTGGAGGGGTTTGCAGGAGCAGGGAGCACTGTGGATAGAGGCTGGGGCAGCTGAACATGAGCTGCATCTCTCTCATCTATCCAATCTAAATCCAAAGGGCACACACATACAAGGCACAGGTATGAAACCAGGAGCCTCAGTTCAACACCTGTGTCATGCCCATGGGACTGGTCCCTGAGCTGGCTTCAGGTTTTGTTTGTTTACTGACAGTCTTCCCTCTCCATACAGTAAATTCACAGGGTCACAGAAAACATTTTGCCCTGGAAGCTGAAATTTTTGCGTGTGACATGATGGTGCAGCTCCTTGTTCAAAAAAAGGTAGAAAACACCGAAATCAACCACTATAAAACCTCCAAGAAAAAAAAAAACCTATCAAGGTGCTCCAGGAGGGAGAAGATGATGAAAAAGCAGCAGGGCCATCTCACAGGTCATCACAGGAGCAAACAGAGGAGGAGACAGAACAGACAACTACCAGCACTCGAGCCTTAACCTTGGGTGAGCTGTGGGAAATCCAAAAGGACTATACCAGCCTGGCTGCTCCTGGGCTGGGATAGTGGGGCCAAAACTGTGGAGTTAGAGGGGAGGGAAGCTAAGCAGCTGGGATCACTCACTAAGGATCCAGAGCAACAGGACAAAATGCACAAACCTCCCAGCTACAGAACATGCTGCTCCCCCTTTCTCCAGGCTTGGCACACAGCTTTGTAGGATGAGCTTGGCCTTCTGTGCCCCAGCTGGATGCTGCAATCCCACCAGAGTCAGGATCACACTGAAATACAAACGGATTTTAAGAGAGGAGCTACTGAGCTCCCCTCTTTTCACAGTTCAGACATCCTCCTTGTTCCTAACTCCCCCAGTGCACCATGCTGCAAACACTCCCCACTTTTCTCTCTCTTGCTGACAACTGATAAATCCATGCCTACACCCTCTGTCCAGCGTTACACCAGCAGGCACAGTGTTCTAATACGCTCTGCTTGAGATTTCTTCCAGCCCCAAAACAAAGCTTAATCAGGCAGTGAAAGCAGTGGTGGAGATGAAGGATTCTGGGCATGGTTTTCCTTCTGGGTTGCTGCTTTTTTGACACATCCCCTGGTCCAGCAATAATACTTTGCATTAAGGAAGACATTAGCACAGAGGTTTTGGTGCCACCCAAAGGGAACACCAGGATGCCTGAAGAGAAGGAGGACAGTGCAGGAGTCCTGGGGCAGGGATGGCCACAAGCTCTGCTGCCACTGCAGCTGGATGGAGACAAGCCAGAATTCACCTCATTTACTACAGTCTCTGCTTATTATTATCACTAAACCTGTTTTGTAATTCAACAGCATTAATTGACTCGGATCACCAGTGCTCAGGGGAACAAGCAAGTGTGCTGAGCAACGGCTGGAAAGCAACACCAGCTCAGAGACTGTTGGTATTATCAGGATGCTGAGCAGGACAGGCAAGAGTGAGAGCTACACACTGCTGGGCAGCTCAGCATCACCTTCTCCTGCCCAACAGACTGATGATAACCCCCAAAATCAGTTAAAATTCAGGTAAAATTAGTCTGCTGGTGACACATATCCAACAGAGCACCATCCCACTATGAGAACACGTGTCCAGGTATTATCCTGGTGACCCGTCAGCTGTAAACGACCCAGGATAGTTTGGAAGGAAAAAACAATTTGCTTCCACTATTTACTTCTTTCTCCTGCTCTTGACCCCAGCGAGCACACAAACGTTTTTCCCTGAGCCTCCTCTGTGAAAGAGACGCTCTCATCAAGGAGGAGTAAATCACAATAACAGGGAAATAAACCTTCCCCCGAAATGATTCCCAGTTATTTATTTATTTATCTGCTTCGCTCACCAGTCTACATAAAAAGTGCATCAATTGTGGGGTTGGCTGCTGGCTGATGAGCAGCCTGAGCTCCAGGCAAACATCCCTGCTCCAGGGGCTGGTGGGGCAGTCGTGGGGCAGCCAATGCTGTTTTCCCTTTAAATCTAACTCAGGTAATGAAAACGCACAAGAAAATAGTGCGGGTGCATCTGGGAGCAGTAGAAAACAGTTAGATCTTCATAGAGCCATAAAGAAGTAAACAGTAGGCTGCTATGAAGATCTATGGGACCCCGCAGTGCCATTGTCTTCAAAAGGAATTAAAAACAAATTGCTGAGGGCCAGCACATAATTTAGAGACTCACGGCAATTTTATGACTTGCTAATGTTCCTAATTACATGCCCGTGAAAGGCTTAATTAATTGGGGGATGTAGCAAAAAGTGGAGCCTGTGTTTGTTATCATGGTTCCACTGCATTGATTTTAGTGCCTATGGAGAATTTAGGGCCTCTTTATTTGCACAAAGAAAATGCAAGTCTCTCGAAAAAATGCACATTAAGATCAACCCCTCGCTGCTATCTAATATACTTTCCTCTACTTAACCAAAGTGCTTGTAATCATATTTTGTAAATGTTGGTGCCGTTAATTGCATTGTGAGAGAAAATAGGTTCCGCTCGACTGGTCGTGGAGAATTTTATAAAGTTCTTTGCCTGCTCCCAATTCTGAGGACTCGGAGAGAAACTCATCAGAAGTTGCTGCTGTGGGCAGGGAGCAGTGAGGCTCTGCTGTTCCCCGTGTGCTGGTTGGGTCTGTGGGAATCAGTGCTGGAGCATCTCCTGCACCCAACTGTACACGTGGTAGGGTTGAGGTTTCTCTGCACCTTCCAGCCAGGGCAGCTGGAGAGCTGTGGCACATGGAAAAGCCTCTGAACCACCCAGGGTGAGAGCGTGGCTGAGTGCACGAGCTGTGCTCAGTGCCTGCTGCTCCAGGAGGATTTATGGGCAGCAAGGAAGAATTTCACAGGTACTACAGAGAGGAGTGAGAGTACTCACAGGGGAACCCCAGGGCAGCATGTGCTGCCAAGTCATCCCCTGCCTGTTGGGCATCCCTGTGAGCCCTGAGCCACGGCCTCTTTCCTCAAGGGAAACAGGACAAATAAAGCTTAACGTTTCTGCTAAGTTGTCCAAATTTTGATTACATTAAACCCCACAAACGACAAAGGTAATTTTTATCTCCAATGTTTTGATCGGAGGGGAATCTCTCTGCAAAAGGAAATGAAGTGACAGCAGGTACCAGGGTAGGAAGGGTGGCCAGAGGAGCTCCCAGTCTGTGCCTACAGCCAGGAAAACATACCCAGAGCAAACCAAGGAGAAGAGCAGTGTGTGAGCTGTGGGGGCTGACCCAGCTGCTGACCACTTAGGCTTTCATGGGGAGCCACAAAAACACCATCAGCAAACAGCAAGAGACAACTCCAGCTCTAACATCCTACATGTGCAGGAAAGGTCAGGCAAAGAAAGAAATTTGAAACAGCAGTTTTGGGTGGGACAACTCTCCATACCAATCCATAATTATATTTTTTTAGGGGTGCAGCCTGGGCAGCCCCTCGCTGCTTCCTCCTCCCTGCACCTGCATTTCCTCACAGCAACGTTGCAACGAGAAGGAAAAAAAAAACAAACCCAGGCAAAGCCAAGTTTGTCTGTTGCTCTTGAGAAAAGGAGACGCCTCTCCAAATATAGTTGGTGCTTTGCCGATAAGACCTTTGACAGAAACATGAATGACATGAATACTTTGATCTCTAGTCTCAGAAGCTTCAACAGCAATTATGAGTCAAGAGGGGTGAATATGGGCAGCAGCTACAGCAATGCCCTGGAGGGTGCTGAAGCAGTAATTAGAGACGAAACCCAGAGCATCTCTGCCTGCACCGGAGAGCCAGGGAGGAGGTGGGCCAGGGGGAAGCTTCATGAAAAAAAAACAACTCTTATTCTTCTGAGAGACATAAAATCGACAAGACTTTCTACATTTCAAGGCAGAGATCTTCAAAGACAGGTAAAATGCTAATTCTGCTAATGTAGGTTTTTATGTATATGCTCTGAAAAGGTAAAGCAAATTAATCACCAGCTTTACCCCCTAATATATATCTGTGTTACAAATATATTACAGCATGTCAGATCTGAGGAGATATATCTGAACAGCGGTGGTTAAAAGAGCATTTCCCTTTTCATGCTCTAATACAGTTATTTTGATCTCTCAGTCTTCATATTTTTTGTTCTCATCAAAGGAATGATGGTGCCAGAGATTAGGATGTTATTTATTTCCCTCTCACTGTCCTACCCATGTTAATCACTTCTAGTGTCAACAGCTGCAGGAGCAGCACAGGCAGTGCCTGTGCGAGGCCAACCACTCTGCCTGCACCAGCATCCCCTCAGGGTCACCTCCAAAAAAACCCCCCAACCTTCAAAATTATGGAAATCCTATGCAAATGGAGGGCAGGGAAGGAGCAGAGGAACGGCACTGGGGAGACACAGCTCTATCCCCAGCAGCAGCAGTGCCCAGCTCAGCCTTCTACATCGCTGTGCTGCTTCTCCCATCAGGAGGAAATGCTGATGGCATGGCAGAGCAAAGCTAGGCACTGCCAGGAATCCCTGCTCCAACTTACACACAGCTTGGAGACCAGGGAAATGGAGAAGACAAAAAGGGAAGGAGGCAGAAATACAGGAGATGGTGACCCAGGAGGTGCACATCACACTGCCCAGTCCAGCCAGTGCCATCCTGGCTCTTCAACCAGCTCCTAGAGGTGTGGGCACAGGGTGACTGGGGTTGAGCAGTGTCCCTTCACCCCTGGCTGAAGGCTGCCTTGTCTCCAAAAGGTTTTGCTCCCAGTTATCAGGTCTGTGTGGATCTTGCCCCTGGAGTTTGGGCTGCAGGAGCAGCAGTGGCTGTGCCCCAGGCTGGGGAGAGCTGCCTGCTGACCCTCTGCTGAGGATGGTAACTGCAGCAGCTCCAGCCAAACACTACTTTAAAGGATGGTGTGATATCTCAGAGTTTAAAGACCAAGTGTGATAGCTGCTGGCTGTGCCTGCAGGTAACTAGCTGGGATGAATGGCTGAATTTGTTAAGAGTGGGAGCTGGTGATAAGCAGGTATCTCCATAATTATTTGCAGAGATTAACGGAGCAGGTGCACTTCGGGCATAACTAATCCTTGAGAGACAAGGAGCAGGAAAAGACTGCAGGAGCTAATGTCTTTGAAATAGGTTAAACCAGTGACATTGCCCACCATCAGCATTGTGTTCCTTGCCTTTAAAATGCTGACACTTACAGGTTTGATGGTAACTAGACTGCATAGGGGCACCTTTGCTTTCACATCAGATCTGCTGACATGAACAAGAGTCGATTCAGATGGGCATCCAAACATTAAAGTCCTTCCCAATTTCCATAAAATGATTGGCAGGATGCCTACTGCTAGCGGCTGGTAGTGCTGCTGATAAATGGCATCTTGATAAAAACTTTGGGCTGTTTTAAGAGAAAAAAAAAAAAAGGCATACTCTTATTCTAATTCACTCAGCTCCTGACAGATGAGATGTCTCATCTCTAAAAATTAGACCTGGTATATTTGCTGTGTGTACACAGAGAAAACAGCACATCCAAGGGCTGGGACAGGAGCTTGGTGTGCCCTGAGTTTCACCTCCCTCCTGGGCAGGCAGCTGACCCCACGGTGGGGCATCTCCCCCTGCCTTGGCACTGAAAACACACAGCTGGGTACTCAACAGAAGGCAGAACACGGCAAAGGTTATCTCTAGGAAAAGGAAAAGGGCTTTTCCTTTCCAGGTCTTGAACTCCTGAAGCTTCCCAAGGAGTCCTGCGGGTAAAATCTCGCTGGAGCAGCTGAAATCCAGGGTCGTTTCTAAGACACACAGACCCAAACCATGGAACCAGTTCCTTCCTGCAACTCCAAAGTTACCCTCACTCTGCCTCCACAATACCACAGGCTTCATTTTCTCATGGAACAAGTCACCTAATTACACTGTGAAGCACCGAAGGGTAACACAGACAGCTCCAGAAACATTCCCTGCCTGCACATGGACAAGGACAATGCAGCAAAGCCTCGAGGAATCCTTGGTGCTGCTCAGAACAACCTGAATCCAGACAGACCCTAACAAACCAGCAGCAGCAGCTTAAACCAACCCATGATTTATGGAGCTGCTGCACTCTCCTTCTCCTGCCTGTCTCAGTGCTGCCAGCACTTCCAGATGTGCTGCCAGCTGTGGCAACACCAGCACTGAGGCTGAGCCAACACATCTGACCGCGTGGGAAAGGCTGTCCCAGCCCAGCAGCATCCCCACAGTGGCACCACTCAGCTGGGGGAAAAGCAGGAGTGCCAGTTTGTAACCAAGCTCAGAGACACAGATCATCCAGAACAGATCCCAACATAGGCACTGAGACCACCCAGCACCAGGGCAGAGCAGCCCAAGACAAGAGTTAACGTGTTCTCCTTCCATCGCTGCTTCCCTTCTTGAGTCTCCTCAGGGTTCCTGAGCAGCTGCTTCGCCCCCAGGTTGGTTGTCCATAAACAGCACCATAATGAACACAATTAAGAGCAGTGACATCCTTACCTTGATTCCCGTCATGGTCCACTGGAAGTCACTTGGAGAGCTGTGGCTTCAAACCTGCTTTGCCATCATGTGATCTGACATCGTGGAGAATTTACTGTGGAAACAAAAAAAAAAACCCCCACAAGTGTGAAATGTGACTGTCGATAAAGTAATCCTCAGCAATCAGACAAAATTAATTGTGTGAACATCATTGATCAAACCTACTTAATACATTGGGTTTGTGGAAAGCTGGAATGTAATTTCATTACCAATCTGCTCCATCCTAATGAAATTTCTAATAACACTCTAATTTTGATTTCGGTTAAGGAGAGAATGATGGAAATTTTCTTTTGCTTCTCTTGGAAGGTTTTATTTTATTGTGCTTTTCTGCAATACTACGGGTGCAAATTTTTTTTTTAATTTGACATTTTATTAGCAGGGGTTTTAATATACCAACACAGATAAAAACCCCAAATTACAAAACAGAAATAGAATTGATGTCAACTTTAAGGAGGCTAATTTTAAAGAAACTGATTTATTTTGTGAGTGGTGACTTGGGCTTTTTTTTTTTTTCTTTAAGTTCTACTTGATTTTCTGACCTAAAAGTGATTTAAATAATACTAGACTGCAGTTCCTTTTATCTGGAGTTCTCACACAATGCTGGAGGAGTTCAGCCACATAGGAGAGGCACCAACATGCCTGTGTTCCTAATGGGTAGATTAGGGAGAGAAGAGCCTGGTGCTACCCACATCAGTGGCAAGGCCCCATCAATTTGGACACCACCAAGATTTCACCCTTTGGGTCAAGTTTCAAAAGACATCATTGAGCCTTTCAGGCCGGAGCAAAGAGAGAGGTTAGAGGTTAATCACATCGGGAGTGACGGAGCATCAGGCAGGTGGAGTTTGGGATTTGCAGGGAAGGCTGTGTGAGGTGCCCCATGCACCAAGGTCCTGCCCATGCTACCTGGGAGCCCCGATCCAAAGGGATTCTAGCAGAGAAAAATGCCAAAATTATAAAAGAGGAGCAGCAGAAAACAAACTGATAGACCTAAGGGTTCTAATTGGGGTTGAGCATCCTCCTGCCACCCCCTGCCCTGCATCCCTGGCTGCCACAGGAGCTGCAGTCAGCCAGGACAGAGTGGCAGCCAAAGAACACATCCTTGGGCCACTCTGCTTTGTACCAGCCAAGGTACCACATGCAGACAGCACCCTCTGATAGAGGAGCCAGGGGCAGGACAAGGCACCTGCCCAGACTCAGCTCTGCCATGGTCACCACCGGTGAGACTGGAGCCTCCAGGCTTCTGAAAACTGTTTATCACAGAGGGCAGGGGGGAAAAGCCTGGAAAAAATTCAACTATTTTGTTGCCTTTTCTGCTGCCAGGCACTAAAAATGCAGAGTGCTTGTCTGCAGCACGCATGAGAGGGCGAGCCCTGCTCTCTGAGCATCTGGGTACTGCTGATGGCTCGTCTGGCAGCGCCGGCAGCGCATGGAAATCACCTGTCCCTGGCCACGAGGCATGTGTGGTGGGATGCACAGGGTGCACACTGCTGGTTCACAGGCATTTGGGGCCTCTGGATGATGGGATGGGACACGAGGAGCAGACAAGGGAGCACGGGGCGTGCGTGCTTGCTGCAGGAAGGTGATGCTGTTTGACTACTGAACTGGTGCCTATCTCTGGTATTTCCATTTTCAGCAATCTGATGTGTTTTGGTGATTTATTCATGACTGGTGTAGTGAAAAATTGGAAAAGGCTAGCAGGATAGCCATGGCCTGGAGATCCAGCATCTGATTGAGGCTACAACTGAATTACTGTCAGAGGCATCATGCAAGGTTTACTCCGGCGAGTGTGAAGTTGAATCTTTATATTAATAAGTGAACATGAACTATCAGAGAGACTGGCATATGTCTGCTGCCGGGCAGGTCTGGGAAGGAGCTGTCAGATCAAGAGGAAACTCGAGCAGACAAATGGAGAAGCTCCAGTGCCTCCTTCACACACTACAGAGGTGTCTGCAGACGCTCTCGGAGCCGCAGAGAGAGAGAATTTACTGATGCACAAAGGCTCAAAGCTGCCTCGTGTCTGACACATATTAAATCACTTGGTGAAAAGCACACAGGGGAGACTTGGCTTTTGCTCTGTTACTTAAGTACAGGTGAAAACCCAACCCCTTGTTCAGGCTTCACCCCAAAAACACGGCGAGGTGCACATCCTGCACCTCCGATCCCAGTCCAGCCAGAAACACCAGTCCCCAAGGACCATAATGCAGGGAAATACCTTTAACATAAACCAAACCCTACCCTGCTCACTCTGGACTGATGCTGC
>NW_008672158.1:29162-46894 GCF_000695815.1 Acanthisitta chloris | reverse complement strand
GGGAAAGAGCCACCAACACCTGAATTTGGGCTGTGAACTCCACGCTGGGGAGATCAGACCAGAAAGCTGAGAGCTGACTTAGGTTTTGATGTTTCAAGCTTTTAATTTCTTAGCTACTAGTTTTAACCTGTCCAAAGGTTCATTCCAGGTCTCCTCTGAGCCAGGCTGTGTTTAGCTGAAGCTCAGTCTTTTGAGCTTCTCCTGCTGCTTCTGAGCAAACACTTCCAGGGAAGGTGAGCTGAGGATGACCATGGGTTGGCAATGGTCACGTACCCTTCCTTCTTGAAGATGAGATCCCTTCTATTTGTTGTTTTTTTGGTGTGTGTGTGTTAAAATCCTTCTACTGCTTTCTCCCCAGTCCCGTTGTGCTTTGCTAACCATTAACACCATCGCTGTCCTTGTCGAGAGGCAGAAAAGGAACTTTCTCCTAGCAGAAAGGCAGGAGAGCTGATTTCCTAATAATTTATGGCTTGGACAAAGTTGCAGAGCAGCAACCAAGTATGCAGGAAAGGTTGGGGTGAAAAATTATTTACAAAGTGAATGCCCTGAAGACACTTGTACTGGACAACAATTACGGCACCTTAATTAACTGAAATTTAGTTCACCCGTCGACTGAGGCATGTCCAGTGCTAAAGTTATGCCACTGCTGCTGTCTACGACTGGTTAATGAATATAAATCAGATGGTTTATAGTTAGTGAACATGTAATAGGCTTGCAATGAGTTGAATTCCAATGCAAAATGCCTGGGGATAGGAACATGCCATCCATAAAATATATATAAATAACAGATTTACATTTCTACAAGGGAAAAAAAACCAAAGCTATCCTCCCATTTTGGTATTCTCCCAGCCTGACAGAGCTGCACTCCAGTTCCCCGACGAGACAAGGGATCGATAAGGAGGAATTTAAGAGTCTGGTCACCCAAGGTGCAGCTAATGAGATGCCAAAACTCTTCCGTGCCCTCCGTGTTTCCTTCCCAGCCACTGAGCCCTGTCCTGTAGGTCCATCACGTGCCCATTCGGAGCTGCTTGGGAGCAGAGCCCGAGGGGCAGGAGCACTGAAGGTGACTCCTGAAGGTGCAAAGCACCTGCTGCAGCTCCCAGAGCTGAGCCAGAGGCAGCTGAGGCCACTGGAGAGAGAAGTGCTGCCTTTGCTGGGCTTTGAATTGGTGCCCAGGGACAGAGAGGGGAGCGAAGCTTTGCCTTTGCTAGGGCTCCTTCCAGATAAACCTTCACTGATATCAGAACAAAAAAGCAGACAGCTAAAGCTCCATCTCTAGAGATAATTCAGGTTAAAAAAAAGAACCCAACAACACCCTCCCCCTTCTGCAGTCAGTCATGAGTGCAGGTTGCAAGCAAGCAAATCTCTCCAAGCTTCTTGCTTGAAAAATAACCTCTGTTTTGTGCCAGTTACATGCTGGCCAGGCCTGGCCAAAGGGCCCCTGCAGCTGGGTAAAGCTTTACCCAGCCTTGGCATCATCTAAGATGTTGTTCCACATCAGGGATGAGAGACTGTGGATATTTGGGGGGTGCTGCAAAGGAGCCCCTCACTCCTCTCCTTCAGGCTCTTTCATGCTGGACTGCCCAGAGGACGATGTGCCCCAAATTCCAAACTCTTGGGGAGTTGTTTTGCCTCAGGGAGACACCAAGCCTGAAGTAGAAATGGCCATCAAAAAGAGACCCAGTGTCAAAAAAAAACCCCCAGTCTCAGTTCTTTACATTTCTTTGCTGCAGAAGCAAGAAATTGTGGACTTTATTTATTGCGCAAATTAGGTACGAGAAAATTATTTTCTTAATGTGAGACTTGATGAATGTTCTCAACTCTCCACCCTGCTAGGAAGAGGGGGTTACAATGAAAATTATTTACAAAGCATGTGCTACCCTGCAGGGATATTTATTCAGGCAGGGGATGTTTCCGCAGATTTTGTTGACAAAGGCAAATCAAATTACATTTTTGCGAACATTACAACAAGCATCTTGATTTGCTATGGACATCAGCCGACTCCTGACAAAGCCTGGGAAGCAGCTCAGGCCCAGCACCTTCCCAGGCACCTACAAAGGTGGTCAATTTTGGGAACAGATGGATAAAACCCTCTGCAAGCTGTTCGTGCACATCTAAATATTGAGGTTTTTCATTCCTTTAAAATATAGAGAAATTGCTATGAATAGGAAACTTGGATTAAAAGCAGTTAATGGCTGTGGGAGAAAGGTGAGCTCTCAAGAGACCCTGTAAGACTCTCAGCTGGGGGATTCACCCCCAAGACCTCAGCTGGGCTCCTCTGTGGAGCCCCAGCAAGCAGCAAATGGCAAGACTGGAGTTTGTCCCCACTGGGCTCACCTGAGCCTGCAGTGAAAACACACACAGAGGTGTATAAATATACACCTGCACATCGAGATTTACACATTAACACGGGGGTAATAACAGGGGAAGGTGTGATAACATAAACCTCCCAAACCTCTGTGTTAGTGGTGATGGGTGTCACTGCCCTTTGGGTACCAGCCAAGCCCCACCAGGCTGCACCACCTTGCAGAGTACAGATCCCACACAATTTCAACCAGCATTTTTAATCTGATTGTTGTTATTTTCTCAAAATGACTCATTTTAGCCAGAGGGCACAGGAACAGCATCCCTGGCAGAAGCTCCTCTAGCAGGAGCTCAGTGTGGATGTGGTGCTTCACCTGCAGGACCTCCACTCACAGGGGAGAAAAGCTGCTGCATGATTAGGGCTAGGATTTTTCCCAGGGATTACACTCTTTTATGAGTGTCTGCATATAATATCATGACACAGCTTTCCCCTCCTCCTCTTTGCATTCAACATCTTTCCTCCCCACACACACTGTGAAATTCGTTGTGCTTTTACACTGATGTGACTGCAGAGAGCACTGGCAAAGGGACCTTGGAGCTGAGGATACAAAGGGCACAGGAGATCAAGGTTCAGTAAGAAACAGTAGGTAAAAAATGTTGAACTAGGTCATAAACATCTATTTTTCCTCCTCTGCAGAGCAACTGTTGCATTAACACATACACACATTGGACAAACTAGTTACACGTATGACACCAGTGAGTTCCTAGGAACAGGATATGTACACTCAGCTTTCCAAGGGGGAAATATAGATACTGAGTGCTCTTTCCTGCAGCAAAGTCGTGGCCTGAACATATGGGAGCTCACTGTAAGCAAATTCACAGGAGAAATGCAGGTACAGATCAGTGTGATCAGCAAAGCACTGAACAACACACCACACGAAGGATGGATTCCCACCTCTCCCTGCCTCTTATTCAAGCTGAGGTTGTCCATCTAGCACAAATCCCATGGTACAATATAGCATCTTGGTCTCCAAATCCAGCACAAGAAGGAAATTAGAAAAACCTTACACAAAGACAGAGCAGATCCTCTTAAGAGTTAACAACCAGAGTATCCTGTGCCATGCTCCAGGGTGGGTGTTTCTGGCTGGTGAAACCCAGAGGCCTGAGATGTGACACAGCTCTCTGGTTGGGAATGGTTTGGGAAGAGCACAGAAAGCCCTTTGGACTTAGGGCACTATTTCTCATACTAGGAAGAAATGGTTCGGAGCTTCTTGCTAACAGGAAAATCACTTCAGTGCAACATCACCGACCTCCTCTGACTAAACCTGTGGGTCTTAAACCTGGTCTTCAATCAGGTCTTTGAGAAGTCCCAACAGATTACAACATCCCTGTTCTTAGCCATCATAATGACTTGCAAGTGATTAGCTTAACCAGCATTTCGCCCAATTCAATTTCCATGGATGGCCTATACGTACCAAGGAAGACGTTCACATTAATTTTTACATAATTAAATCAGGAATGACCCTCGTGCCAATGAAATAAAACCTCAGTTCTTCCTGGGCTTCAGTGCACTCATCTCAGCTTTAACCCTCAGAACACAAGACCAACTTGGCTGGAAGGGACAGATGTGGCTCTGCATACTCTTTTCCATGCCCCTTCCAGTCCCTTTGCCCTCCCCAGGCTGAGTGACCCCAACACCCACCCTGCTCCCAATTCCCTGTCACAGCACTGCTGCACAGACAAACCTGCACCTCACTTCAACTTTTATGGGGTGACACAGGAATATTCTGGAAAAAGCCTAAATGAGCAGCACAGCAACACAACAACCCACTGGTGAGCAGTGGCCCAAGTCTGTGGTTTCCAAGGAGCACTTGCCATGGTTCCCACCCCATATCATGAGACACGATTCATTTCTCAGTCCATCACAAGCTGCAGTAGGTCCTGAATATTTGGAAAACCACGTGGCAACACAAGGGTGGAGGCCAAGTGCCCTCCCAGGATAAAACTCCCTTCCTTGGCAGCCCATCCCAACTCTGCAAACCCCTGGGCCCTGCTGCCTGCTCCCATTGCTCTGTGCCAGGGCTCTGACCACTCACTGGGATGTGACATCAGCCTCTGCAAGCTAACGAGGATAATTACTATGTGTTTCATTAAACAATCCCCCTTTGGAGGCGGCGGCGATTACTCACTTCTACTGTAATTTTAATTGGTGGGCAAACATGATCTTTGTAGAGACAAAGCCTCATTCTTCTCTCTCTTGTAACAGTTTAAATCAATACTAACCCGGGGCTGCTTGGAAATATTTAATGAAAACTGTTTTGACAGAAAATTGGATTCTTGATGAGGCAAAATATTTGTTTTCGACGGAAAAGTTTCGCTTTGTTGAGAAGCCAAAAGTTTTTCAATTTTTACTGAAAGGTCAAATCTCACACGGTGCAGCCTCTGCCCTCACACATCCTCTGCTGCTGATGCCCCAGATAAACAGAGGGAGTGCAAGTAACCACAGGAATGAAATCACATCCCAAGCTCTCAGGGCTGGAGCCAGGAGCTCCGGGGCACCCACTGAAGTCTCTCTGGAAGGGAAACCAGTCACAACCTTCATGCTGTGACTTATCCTGCTGTGCCAAACAAGGGGGAACGAGGGCACGTGGTGTGCCCCAGAAGGAGGTGCAGGAATTGGTGCAATGGCACAGAGAGAAGTGAGTCCACACATCACAGCAAACTCTGCGCCGGAGGGTTTTGCCTGCGCGTTCACCTTGAGGTGAAATTAGTGATGGCAAAAGAAAACCTTACTCAGGTCTTGGCTAATGATTATCCCATTAAAGAATCAGCTGACATAATATCATTTGGTGGTTTTATAAACCTCTGTGACAACAAGACTGATGAGACCTAAAGCCCTGACAGCTCATCTGCCCAGAGAAGAGGAAGGTACACCAATTTGCTGGTTTACCGTAGCGCGAATCTTGTGGTACTAAAAAAAAAAAAATACAATAAAACGATCCTCAGAAAGGCAGGTAACCTTTGCCTGTCCCTAGAAACACAGGTAAGCTCACATCCAGCCCTCCTACTTGCTGGCATATTTCCACCAAGACTAAAAAATGCAAGTAGAACAACTCCCAGCGAGTGGCCAAGCTCACCTGCTCCCCAGATATTGGGGATGCAGCGGCTCTGGGTGCCCTGTCCCCACTGCTGACCCTCCCCAGAGCCACCCAGGCAGGATCAGGGCCCCACACTGAAGACCTTTGCTCAGTGACCCCCCAGACCCACCACTGCTGGTGCTGAGGGCGATGAGCTTGGACTCCACAAGCAGCAGCAGCAGCAGATCATACCCTGACTCAGCCTCTGCCAATTAGGGACAAGGTGAGGTCAACCCAAAAAGTCACTCACACAGTGCAAGTGTCTGGTACAATTAGCCCATTTAACTAAAAAAGGAGGAAAAAAAGATAAATGTGTATGCTGCAGTTCCTGTCCTTACCCACAGCCCTGCACTGAAGACATTGATGCCAGCAGGACAAAATGCAACCTCAAACGACATTCGTCATGCTCAAGATGCTCTAAGATATTTGGGGAGTGCACGTGGCCTCTTCTGCTGCTTTTAAAGGAGGCAACATGTAGATGAGGACTGGACAGCAAGTGGCTTCTTCTATGGCTTATGAATCATCAATATATATCTATACACATTTAAAAATTACTCTTTTTACAACTCTACTGAAAAAATCAGCCAAATAAAATAAAGCATTGGCCTAAGGCATGGCTGCATTTCTGCATTCCATATTATGCATTTTAGAAGGGAGGGGAAAAAAAAAAGGAGCTTGGTTTTCCTCCCCTTGCCTGGGTGTCATGAGCAAGAAATGAGCAGCTGACCTGAGTTTGAATTTAGAGTGTTCATTAATAGGATATTATGCCATATGCTCAGCACACTGTCTTTTTTTTTTTTTTTTTTAATGCAGCCGCCAATTTGAGAGAATTTCTAATTAGTAATGGTATAATGAGAGTATTCAGAGGCTAATGTGGTGGGTGGGGAAGCGAAATAGATCGCTTGGTGTGGACTGGAAATATTTCTGTTCGAATTCCTGGTGAAATAATGACCCACCGTAAAGGGCTGCGATCTCTGACAAATGAAGGACGCGAGAGGAGGTTACATTAACTGCACGGGGAGCATTTATCAGCACGGGGGGGAAAGGTGAGACAATTTGGGCTGGTTGAGCTTAATGCAGGGAATGGCTCGGAAGGAAAAACATTGAAGTGGGGCTGGGCTGAACGGGAGGAAGCACAAAGGAGGCTCTGGGTGGGAGAGCACCGGCAGGAGGATGCTCAGAGCTCGGTGCTGGGAGGGAGCAGGGACACTCACAGTCCCTGCCTGAGCCTGGGGGAGTTTGACCCTTGTCACCACACAAGTGTTGAGACCTCAGCACCCACCTGGCCATGGGGTGGGTGCAAAACACAGCAGGATACAGCAGTGGAAAATAGCCAGGAGAACAGAAACCCTCCGAGCAGAAACACCATCAAAGCCCAGGTGACAGCTCTGAGTCAGCACATGAGCCAGGGGGGCACGGGGGTGATGGAGTTGGGGACTGGGGTGATGCTCAGGCTGCCCAAAAATGCCTTTGGAAAGTGCTTTGGGTGTATGTTTGGGGATCACATCATTTACTGTCAACTCTGTTCTAGGAAATTGGGAGCAATGAGGCATGGATGCAGGTGGGTGTTTTGTGGGAACTTGTTGGCGTAGAATGTTCAATATATTGCTAATAAAATGAAGCTTTGAGGGCTGTGAGCTGGCAGAGAGCAGGGTCTGAGGCTGGCACATGTTTTACCCTCCCTGCAGGGTACGGGCAGGAGATAAACCTACATAAACCATGGCACAGGTCCAATAGAGACAATCCTGACAGCATCCTTTAATTCCAACTAACTAAGAATTTTGTCCCCCAACCCATCCCATGGCATGGGGACTGTGATTTGACAGAAGAGAAAGGGGAGGAATTTTCAGTGCAAAACATCAAGCTGCAAGACAGGAATATTCTCCTACCCCCATTAACCCCCCCCCCCCCAGAACTTATAAATTGGAAAATAAAACATTTTCCCAGAATTAAAAGGGTTTGATCCTGTGTGGACATGGGAGTTGGACTCTCTGGTGTAACAGCACAAACCCATTCCTTTGGTTTCAGAGGGAAATTCCAAACTGTGATGGGGAAAACCTGAGTGTTATAAGCTTAAAAAAAATTAGAAATACTAAAATGATTGTCTTTTTCCCATGTCCCAGCCAGCACGAAGTCCCTTCTGAGGGATTACACCTTGTGCTGCAGAGGACAGAGTTCCCAGCCTCCAGCTTTGGGAATGCTGTGGCTCCTATGTGCAGCCTCTGCTAGGACACATGCAGATTTCTTCAAATGAGCCATCATTAATTTGCCTTTTGATTGGACCAATTAGCTCTTGAACAGTGTAGGAAATAATTTTTTACTAATGATGAAGCTGCAGACCAGGAGTTTTCCCTCTCCTGTGGGTGGTTTTACTGTGCTACCATCTCACCTCTAAGAAAGGCACTAAAGTTCTACGAGGTCTCTGTTGGTGCCTCCAGAGCTTCTGCACCTATTGTGACACACATGGACTTTACAGAACCAGATGCCATGGGAATGAAGCAGCCTGAGATGGGCAGAAAATCATAGAATCACAGGATGGTTTGGGTCAGAAAGAACCTTAAATCTCATCCAGTCCCACCCCCTGCCCTGGGTACCTCCCACCCGCCCAGGTTGCTCCAAGCCCCATCCAGCCTGGCCTGGAACACTCCCAGGGATGGAACAGCCACAGCTTCTCTGGGCAACCTGTGCACACTCACAGGGAAGAATTTCTTCCCAATATCCAATTTCAGCCTATTCTCTCTCAGTTTAAAGCCATTCCCTCTTTCCTGATGGGGAATTGGTAGACAAGACCCAAGAGGAGCAGAAAGGCAATGATCTACTTGAGCCCCAAACCAGGCTGGGAGTGCAGGGACCAGCTGAGCTGCCACACACTCTGGGATTGTGTAAACCCTGCTTGGAAAATTAAATATTCATAATGCTCATATTAGATTCTGGAGCACCTTTTAGGAAGAAATAAATGAGATTTGCTTTAAAAGAAGGAAAAAGGCACAGGGGCCATGTAGAACCAAGCCACAGCTTCATAAATAATATGTTTTTATGCCAACACTCAACAATTAAAAGGCTTAAGGTTCGTTTTGGAGAATGAATCAAGCTTAAAATTCATTCTCCTACCCTATTCCACGTGCACAGGAAAATTAATGCATTCACCCAATATATTTTTAGAAGGGATTTATTCCTTGCTCTCATGCCATCCTTATTTTCCAGAGTAATAGATGTGAGTGGTGAAGTGTAAGCAAGGGTTTGGGGTTTTTCTCCATTCTTTAAAGTAAACCTCTATCTTGTTGACAGCTGTGCCCAAACCTGTGAGACCTGAAGGTTCTGCATTGTCCACCTTGGCTCTATCATGAGCTGTTCTCCATCTCTCTGTGCCTTGAAAGGGAGCAGAGATATAGTGCAAACAGCAGGAGCAGGACAGGTTGCCATCCCTGGCACCTCGATTTCCCACCAGCCACAACATTTCTGACACTTGGGTAAGGGAGAGAATGGAAGGGGCATGGGCCATGGTTCTCTGGAGGCAACAAACTCTCCATGCCATGTCCTCCTGCCCCACTGCTCCCACCCTCTGACACCACATGCCGCCGTGAACATCGCCCAGCTCATTTCACAGCCCATTAGCCAGAAATAAATATTAATATAATACGATATTATTCTGATGAAAGTGAAAAATGTGACTATAATAAGGCCATCGTGTCCTGCTTGGATTAATATGCCTGTTAATTACCAGCAGCTCCTGTGGTCTGCAGCCCAACGAGTGGCCTGGGGTGAGCAGTGCTTGATGCTCACACCTTCAGGAGGTTCCTGAGGTGCTGCTGGGGTAGTAAACAATCCATCATGTGCCCTTTGGTGCCCTGATTCCTCCCTAGGAGCTGCAAGAAGAACCAGGAGCAGCCACCAGCACCTTGAGCCTTGGGGACATGCAGTGGGGACAGTGCCCAGACAACATGCATAGGTCACCTCACCTGAAAACCCCTGGGAAGTTCCTGCTCTCTCCTGTGCCTCCCCAACAGTGTTGAATACCTAAAGTTCAGAGGTTAAGCCAGCAGTATTTTCCATTCTATCAATGAAATGGTTACATGGAAGAACCTTCTGGTCCTGTCTGATGTTTGGCTTTGCAAAAGAAACCCCAACACAACCAACCCAATGCTCCTCTGTCAAACTCAGAAACAAACCTCCTACTGAATTAAAACCCCCTATAATGTCTAAGGTGGAAACACCCTTGATTTTCAAAATGAAATTTCAATTTCAAATTTCAATTTTAAAAGAAAAAAGTTCTTTGAATGTTTTTGAAAATTTCAAAAGAGAAAACTAAAAAATTCCGTTCTGAAGTTGCCAAAGGGAAACTTAATTTTCCTGCCACTAAAAAATTCATTTCTGATCTTTTTTTTCCTGCCTGAAAACACTATCCAAACTCAGCCTGAACTTCAAAAAAACTCTGTCATCCCAAAGTCATATATTTGTGACCAAGCCATGAATCCCTTTCCCAAAACACACTCCAGCTGATAGCTGTGCTGCATCCTGTGGCCATCCTGGAAGCACCAGAACTCTCTGGAGTTTCTGGGAGGTTTGCAGGGATCAGAGCACAGACAGGAGCTGCAGGAAGGCTCTGGTGTGATAAAAATCCTCCCCACAAGGAACCAGTTGCCATGGATGCTCCCAAAGTGTCCTCTGCAGGTGGCCCCATGTCACACAGGGTAGGGCAGGACCAAGGCATGGCCAATCCAAACCAGCCCCAGAACACCTTGGCTGCTTTTCCATATCTCACTGCCCCTCACTGTTTTGTCAAACTTCCCACCCCAAATTCACAAACTTTCCACCCTGTTCCAACCTGACACACAAACTCCCAACGAACCACGACGCGCGGAATGTTCGCTCCTTCCCGACACGTGTACATCCTCCTGGGAGGTGGAACGGATAAGCTGACACCTCTAAAGGAGGTCTGGAGATGAAAAATGTTATAGATGTGACAAATATGTGTCAGCACAGCCCCAGGGCAGCAGCTGCCATGCCCTGTCCTGAGCCACCCACGCTGCGTTCGCTGGGGCTTGGGCTTGGAAGAGCCTCATCCCAGGAAATATCACAGCTCCTGAGAGTGCTCCTCTCCCTTTAAAATGTTATTGGAGAAGTTTTGCCAGCTTTACTTTGCACAGCCTGGTGCTGTTCATTTTAGGTTTGTTAGAAATGTTCTCCAGCTGAATACCGAGCGAAATAAATTCAAATCCTACTCTGCAAATGACACTGCACATAAATATTCAGTAAATTAGCAGCACACTTTTATAGATTTATCAGTCATTGCTGGCACAGAATGACAGGCAATGTTGTAGCTGAAATATTAATGCTGACAAATTAATGATTTCTGAGTAAATGATGTCATTTTTGCACCGTTTCATTAAAATTTACTCACTTTCAATATCAGCTTCATTTCGACGCCAAAAAAAAATTAAAATCATTTTCATTCTCTTTCTCTCTCTCTCCTCTTTTTCCTCTAGGAGCCTTTTTTTGAACCCAAAGGGAATAAATTTCCGATGCTCCAAGGAAGAAGAGGGGCTGAAGTTTGGAGAGAGGGCAGGGAGTGGAGACCTGTGCTGCTCCAGTCCCACCCTGAGTGGGAGCCACGTCCTCAGACTGGGTTTTCCCTGCTTGGAAAACTGATTGGACACTATGGAACAACTCCACAGCTTTTCTGGGATCCTCATCATCTGTGGGGTTCACAGCGGTTTTGAGAAGAGAAAGCTCTTTTTAACCCACAGGGAATCTCCTCCCTAGAGCCTTTGCCACCCGTTGCCATCTTTAATATGCCACACTGGGTATTCCTTGGCAAATTACCCCATCAAAATCTTTCCTGTCCTGTCTGTCATCCCAGACAGGACTGGTGACATCTCTGACAGGTGACTGACAAAGACAGTTGTAGCGGATAAAAAAAAAAAAAAAAGGGGGGGGAGGAAAAGAAAAAGGGGAAAAAAAAAAAAGGCAGGGAGAGAGCAAGAGAGAGAGAGCCCAGAGAAGGTTTTACCCAGGGTTCCCTGGGCTGAGCTATATCAGTCAATCTCCGGGCTAATTCGTGTCAGTACTTGTTTCCTATCTCCTTGAGTCTCCAGCGGAAGGTTGATAAAATTGAAGTGGAAATGAAGTTGGATGCACAGGAGGATACATACAACAATAGCCTGGTGAAATGGGTTTGTATCCCTGATACACTCTTTGGAGCATCAGGATTCGCAGTGACCTTGACAGTGTCCTTGGGAGAATCAAATCAAATAAAAGGCAGAATTTCTCTCGAGCAGAAGGCATTTTTGAAGCGAAGTGCCACGTTTACCACAGCAACTCGTGGCGGGAAGAGCACCCGGCATCGCGTATCCGGCTGATTTATCCAGAGGGAATTTCCGTTTGCACAAGTACTTCCCCAGCTATCTAGCTAAAATGCAAAGAGAGAGAGCCTGGTTGGAGCTCTGCACGGTGCCATTTCTTGTAGGAAAGTCTCTGCTGCCTCAACTAGTTGTTGAGGAACAGAGGAGAACTTGTCAGAGTTTAAACAAAACGTTCCTCTGAGTGTGTGTGCAGAGTTTTTCTCCAGGCTGCCTGGACCAGGTGTCAATACTGTGTGAGCATCATCTCCACAGAGGTGCTTGTGGTTAAACATAAGATGGATTTATTTGCCACCCCCCTTAAAACAAACACTGGGAATATCTGTGGTGATAGAGATGGGAGAAAGTCTAAGAAAGTGTTCAGAACGTGGGAAAAGAGGAGTTGCTATTGAAGAGGAGATACCAACAAGAAATATTAACACAATCCTTCACTACAAGAAATACTAACACAATCCTTCACTACATCTGGTTCTAAATCAGATATACAGACACACGTGTAAAACCCTTTGTAGTCCCTTGCCTGATTTTTTACAGGATTGAACACCTCCTCTCCTGGCTCTTCCAGAGACCTTTGTAGAAGACAGATTTGAAGCTGCAGCTTTAGGACCCTGTGCCCAAGATGATGTTCCCAAAAGAGGCACAGAAAACCAAACAAAATCACTTAACAACCTCGAAACAGATGGATCCTAGGAATGCTCAGAGCAATCTCAGCTCTGAGGAGATCATGGTGGCTTGCCTGGGCCTGGCCCTTAGGAAACCCAGAGTAAAGGTGGAGTTAAGACTCTGTATGTACAAGAAATGCACCCCAAGCCTCTGGCACCCAGCACCACAACCTCCCTGGATTTGGCTAATAAAACCCAGCTGGGTTTTTCCACTCTGATAGCTGTGAGAAACTGATGACAACCTGTTTGACCACTGACCTCTGAACTTGACCCCCTGCTAATACCTTCAGCTGCTGATTGTCATGGGTGGCTGGCAGAGCCCTTTGTCTTTTGCTGTTTTGGAGTCCAGACAGATAAATGATTTCTATTTGTCCTTTGGCGCAACGGAAGAGCTGATCGATATTATCCACGAATGATGTCAAGGATTTGTCGCCACAGCTTATGAATGACAAAACACTACCCAAAAAAACACCTTTTGGGGCAAAAGATTGAAAGCTGGAAAGGTTTATTGATTTTTGCTTTCTTAAATAGCAGCTCAAGCCACAAAAGAGAAAACGAAAAGCTTTGTGTGCTAAAATGCAGCAAAAAGCTTCCTCGAGAACAACGATTAGATCAGCTCTTGCATTTAAGTACTGTGTGCCTTGCCACAGTCAACTGCTCAATTTTGTCTGCTAAGCCCACTGCAATTTCCCCCCATTTTTCCTTATTTCAAAAGCACTTGTATAGTGAAATACTCTGGAATAAAACGTGGCTCTGCTTTTGGCCACTGGTCAGTGAAGAGAAGGCTGTGTGTCTCTCCCATGAAGGCAGTGAGCTCAGAGGAACAGAAGAAAAGCTTTGAGGATTTAAAGGCTGGAAAGGTGGGCTCAGGGCCCACCTTGGCACATCACTCTGCTCACCTCTGGCTGCACAGCCCCCAGCACTACTCCCTCCTCCACAGACTCATAGAATGGTTCAGGTTGGAAGGACCATAAAGACCATCGTGTTTCCATCCCTCCACCATGTGCAGAGACATCTTCCACTAGACCTTCCTTCCTAAACCCATCATGTAGAGCAGGAGGAGATCACAGCATAGGACATTCCCTAAGCAAACACCAATTTAAGAGAGAATTGATGAAATTAAATGGGTCCCCTCAAACATCCACCATGGCCCTGTAGTTTTGTGTCTCCTCTGGAAGAAGCAACACTTAGCTTCTCCAGGAGGTGGGGAAAATTTGCAGTTAGGCCACACAACTGATGTTTAAAGGGGATTTAAAGTGGGGAAGAAACCTGGAGAAATTCTAAACCCCAAATACTAATGGAGATTAGCATCACTAGACTAATATGGATTATGAGGAAAGAGAAGAGCAGGGATGAGACAGTTTCAATCCAGCTCCTTGGAGCCAAGGAAGACACGTGGGCAGATCTAGGTGCAAGCACAGCACAAGGATGCTGAGCTCAGGGCACAGCCCCAGCTCAAGGCAGCTTTTCCCACCAGACCTTTCCATTCCCAAGCTTTACCCTGCTCAGCTTTCTGACCAAAACCCCCTCTGTGACAGCCCTACATGAAACCAGAGAGTTTCCCCCAGCTCCCACCCTGCTTCAGCTCTGCTTGAAGTTCAGTGAACCTTACCCAGCCCTCAGGTAGTGATAAATGCCTACTGGGGGTCAGAGGGTTTGGTTTCAGCAGCACAACTTTGACTCCAGGGAGGAGATTACCTTGCTTTGAAAGGCTGGAACTCAGCAGGGGTGAGGGAGGTTTCTCCTCCCAGCATGGCTGATCTGCACCAGTAACAAAACTCAGCAGATATTTTCACTTGGGAACTTTGACCACTGAAATGAGACAACCCTTGGAAGCACTTCTGCTGTGAGGACACAGAGAATATAAAAGCACAGGGAATAAAAAGGGACCTAACTTGCACCTCTGAGCAAGTTTGTTGAGCCTGCTTTGGTGGAATTTGGTGCTGTGTAACCCATGTTCCTCCAAAAGCCCAGATAAGCCTCCTGAGGTCCAGAAGCATTCACCTCCTGGCTTACAGGGCTGTCATGGCATTACAAATGATCCAAACCACTGAATGCTCTCCGGCCTCGTCATTCCTCTTCCCCCTTCAAGCTTTTATTTTGATCTGCCAAGTGTGTCCCACCACCGGTGCCAAAGGAAGTTCCTGAGACAATGTGCACTGTGTTGTGCTCATGGCACTCACCTCCTCATTTGTACGCCTCGGGTCACTTGACAGCTCATTTCCCTAAATTTACAGAGCTCACATTTCATGTATGTATTATATATTATGAAAGGACCTAAATTCCTACACAACATCCTGAACCAGAGCACAGACTGGTTTAAGCACCTGGCTAACAGGCCGAGTGGCTCCAGCTCTGGGCTCTCTATCAGATGCTCATTAAAAGGCACAGCTGGGTCCTACTTTCAGAATTGAAAATTAATCAAAAAATGCCTTAAATCTGAACCCAGCCCCTAAAGAATCATAGAATTTAAGGGTTGGAATGGACCTTACAGATCATCCAGCCCCAACCCCTGCCCTGGGCAGGGACATCTCCCACTAGATCAGGTTGCTCAAGGCTCATCCAGCCTGGATTGAACCCCCCCAGGGTCAGAGCAGCCACCACATCCCTGGGCAACCTGTGCCAGTGTCTCACCACTCTCAGAGTAAAAAACTTTTTCTAATATCTAACCTAAACTTTCCCTCCTTCAGTTTGAACCCATTTCCCCTTGTCCTGTCACTGCAGTTCCTAACACAGAGTCCCTCTCCAGCTCCTTGTAGGCCCTTCAGATACTGAAAAGAAAGGATTTCTGCTCATCCCTGGAAAACTTGGCATGGCCTTTCCCACCAGTGGCATTTTACACCCTGCTCACAGCAGTGAAGATGCGTTTAAGGAAGTGTTTTCTAAGCAAAAAAACGTCTCCAAGTGTGGAGATTAAGCATAATCCAATTCCTTTATCAAATAAAGATGCCATCGTGGCCTCTGAAATACAAAGGAAGAAGTTCCCTCACTGTTTCCCATCTCCCAATTATATCACACAACACATTTGCCAGAGGCTTGGCCAGCGCCGCAACACGATGAGAAATGGAAAGGGCTCGGCCTCCCCCACCACCTGCTCATGCTGCTGCATCATCTGGGAGAGAGGGATTAATCCCTACATTTTCCTCTTCCATCTGCATGGCATCAAAGGTAACCCCCCTGTCAATGCTGAGACATAACCCATGTGTAAGAGCAGCAAACACCCCACTCTGCCACGGCTTTGGCTGTGACAAATGTAAGGCTTTCTTTAGGGGGCTGTTTGGTTAATTAAATTTTACGCACGGCTAAAATGTTTTGTGGAATTTCCACTGTGGGGTGTTGTAATTAAAACTGGTGAACTCGATACAGACAGGCAACTCTTGTAGAGATGCCTTTGTCTGCTGGCAGTGAGAGTTTTTGCTCCGCAGTCAGCGTTTGGTTTTGGATGCCAAGAGCTTTCCAAAGGAGCAATTTGGAGGGATGTTCAGCAGTTGAGAAGTGCAGCTGGTTAAATGATAAGGATACTCCTTCCCAGAAAAAAAAAAAAAAGGAAATAAAAGAAAAAGGAAAGGCAAATCAAGACAAAAATTAACTCCATCACAAACTCTGTAAAACCTCCAACTCTGATGCGCAGGAGACATCATGTTCTTCCAACTCATCTACTTTCCCCTCCACTCCAGTTATCCTGCAGGTTGCAGTGAGAAGTGGTTGCTACCACTGCTTGAGCCTGAAAGGGAATTTCAGCAAGTGGCCAACAAACACACTGTGCTACACCCACCCAAGAACAAAAAAAATCACAGGACCAGACTGAAATTGTGAGCAACCAGAACAGATGTTGCATCCATTGACTTAAAAATGAAATTTTTCATGGACTAGAACCTTAACATTGCAGCTGTGGGTTCCAAGCAGAGATCTCTCTGCAGAACTGGCTATTCCCCATGTGCAAGAGCAATGAAATATCCCACAAGAGCTGGTTTTGGAAGGTTGACCTCACCAGCAGCAAGGAGGAGTTGTGTGCCAGCCCAAGTGCAGAGTGAGGTCAGAAGCATTCCCACATTTCTGGAAGAGGAGCTGACAAGAAGAGGAGACTCACATTGACCCCCCTCCTTCCCCAGGAACTTGTTGCAAGTCCATGTAACAGACTGACTCCGAGTGTAGCTCCACGGCCAGAAAATCTTAGATCTTAATTTTATAATATCAGCCTCTGTTCTATTTGACATTGATTTTTCTGCTAAGTCTCAGTGCAAATCCATGAATCAGCCCCTGCACGATAGGAGAATGGGAAATAAAACTAAAATATTTCCATGATTCTTTTTCTGGAGCTGCAGCAAAACCTCAGTAAGTCACCAAAAATCAACAGAGGGAATTGCATTCCCTTGAATTTTGCTCCACCCTTTGGTAGTAAGGATTACATAAAGAAGCTGTGTAAGGGACTTGTATTACAGAGGAGGGTTGGTGGGAAACGAGGAGCACTGGTGAGTGCCAAGCTTGTCCTTCTCCCACATGGACCCGTTTCTCTGCCGCTTCGCCCGCGCGAGTTGGACCCAAGCACGGGATGAATTAGTGTGAGGGCTCCTCACCACCTGTTGGAACTGTCAAGTTATGTGGGAAAGTATATCAATTAACGGCGCTGATTATCTCATCAGACTTCCCATCTGACAAAACAGTCACCCCCTTTCCAGCCTAATCCCCCCGGAAAGCCCTGGCCGGGGCCGTGCACTCCACTCTGCGCAGCAAGGACTTTCACCCTGCAGCCAGCAGGTATTTGGGTTGGATTCCCAGGAGCCTCCTATGTTCCCTTCCAGTTTAAAAAGCTGGGACACTGGCCAGGAAAAAGAGACCTTCCATGACCTGCTCTTAACCCCTGAGGAAAGTTACACAAACTCTTTCATGCTTCGCTGGGATCGCTGTGTAGGAGTTGGCCAAAACAATACTTTCCCTTGTGTTTGCCTACCTTATTAAATATCAATTAATATTTATGGAAGTTTATAAACAGTGCAGCTTTGGTTTCAAGGGTGCTTAGAAATCCGATCTCCTTCTCCTCCTCCTCCTCCCCCTCCCCCCCAGCAGCATTTCTCCTGCTCATTGCTGCATGGTGAGAGTTCTGCTCCTCCACCCAGGGCTGGGGGTTCCCACCTTGCTCTGCACCTCATCCCTCACTGCCTGCAGCCTTCCAGGGCACCCTGGACACCCTCATCCTTGTACAAAACTCCGAGGCCAAGAGAGACAGCAGCACAGACAGCATCAGGACTGATGGATTTATCCCAAGTAAT
>NW_008672158.1:28093-29132 GCF_000695815.1 Acanthisitta chloris | reverse complement strand
CCCCCCCCCCCATTGACACACTACTTTGTTTTAAATTATGTTTCATTTAAAGGATTTTTCTGTACCCTTATTTCCTAGGAAGAGCCTTTCTAAAAGGCTCCTGCTGATTAATTGTTGCTGGGCTCCTGCCAAATGTTGGAAGTTTTACATGGGAAGGGAAAATACGTCTCTCTCCACTCGCCCAGGCCGTTTTTATTTGGTACTTCAGACTATTTTACAAACATATGGGCTGTCATTCAAGGCAGAGTGCACCATCCTGCTGTCAATATTTCCCTCCCCATCACCCAGATTAACATCAGAGGTCCCTGCAGCAGAGGCTGGGGGTCTTGCCTCTCACCCCAGCACCTCACTGCTCTTTGCCATGCAGCAAACACACTCCCTGCAACAACCCAACACAGCTGAGAAATGACTCCTGCTCCTGCTTTCACTCCTCTGCTTCTTTTTACCAGATAAATCAACAGAGCACAGATGTTCATTGCCCCATTTTTCACCGTCCCTTTTAAATTTACTCTTTATTATTTGTAGCAACTTGGAATACTTGGAAGTTTAATAATATTAAAAAACAAGGATTTTTTTTTTTTTTTTTGCCTGCCCTTGGCTTACCCTTCACGTCAAGCTGAGCACTGCGGTGACTACAGTGGGGTATGGCACTGCCATGGCAGGGGCTATAAAATATTATAGAGTTCATTTTCCTTTGATTTTTCCAAACACAGATCACAGCCAACACTGCCAGTGCTTTCCAGTTGTCTCCCTAGCAAAGGTTGACCTGCCACACTCTCAGCCATGGGGCAAAGAGGAGAAGAGACCATGGGGATGGGCATGAGGAGGGAAGGAGCAGCACTTGGGCAAAACATTTTGCTGCTCTGGGCCTGAGCACCTTTGCATGTGAGCCAGATCATAGAATCCCAGAATGGTTTGGGTAGGAAGTGACTTTAATGGTCATCTCATTCCACCCCCTGCCATGGGCAGGGACACCTCCCACCAGCTCAGGCTGCTCCAGGCTCCATCCAACCTGGCCTGGAACACTCCCAGGGTTGAG
>NW_008672158.1:20891-28000 GCF_000695815.1 Acanthisitta chloris | reverse complement strand
TCTTTCAGGTAAAGCAACACTTCCCACATCTCAGGTGAGAAATAACAAAAAGCATCACCCCCAATACTATCTCCTCCCTAAGCACCCCCTGTGAGAGAACAGACACCTCTGAGTGAGCTGCAAAGGCTGGTGCAGCTCATCCCACCTCTCTGGGGGAGGCAGCTGGTCCCTTGGCCGTGGTGAGTGATGCCAGGGCACAGAAACTGGAGGAAAAGCAGCACCAGCCCTGGTGGCTTATCGGCGAAGGCTATCGCAGGAACCATCTGAAGGGCCTTAGATAAGAGGGTGTCAGGTTCAATGCATCAGACAAACCTGTGCTCTTGGCCTGCCAGACCTTGCAATCTGAGAGTTTAAGAAGAGAGGGATTTAGGGCTGGATTCCTTTCTGGGCCTCCAAAAATAAACTCCTGCAAGCCTGATTTAAAAAGCAACATTCATTTGAGAGAATCAAGTTCGTGGAAATCTGCTGTGTTTCTGCAAGCACATGGAGGATAGCAAGGAATCAAGAAGAAACCCCAAAACAAACAGAACAATCCCTGCTGGCAAATAAACCCCTTCATCTCATGCTCTGTTGTTATTTTTCACTCTTTCTCTCCATATTCACCTCCCAAACCTATCGCCATTTAACGTAGAAAAGTAGCTGTGATGTTTTAATAGCTGAGATCAATAGCAACCCCCTCCATCTTTCTCTTTTTTTAACCTCCAAAATTATTTTAGGCAAGGCTAGGTTCATTTTATCCTTATTTATTTATTACTTAATCGGTAGAGAACCCTTGAGGCAAAATAGCCTCGTTTGCAAGAAAGATCAGGTGCCAGCAGCAGCAAAGGCAGAGCCACAAATCAGTATGCAAAGCAGCTCCAGGCCAGCACAGAAAGGATCTCCATGCAGCACATGTGTTATTTGCTTACATTACTTAACACAGTTTAACACGTCTTTTTAAACAGAACACTTGTTTATAAGAGCCGCAATATGGAAGGGCAAGGACTTGTTTCCCAAACCATGATAAAAATTGGAAAAGGCATTTGCTCAGGGAGAGCTTGTCCAACCCTAAACAACGCTCTGCAATCAATTTTTGCCTCGTTAACACGTCCCATGAAAGATGCCCTGTCTGTCTGTTAAGTGTTGCTCCCGCATGTCTCTCTTAAATCTTTACATTTGTTACTGTTAATTATTATTTATGCCATTTCCTTTGCTCTGGAGCTGGTAGGAGGTGTTGAATTATGTGGGAAGAACTTCTTTTCATGCTACAAAATGACTCTCCGGGTCATAGAATTGTAGAAACATAGAATGGTTTTGATAGGAAGGGACCTTAAAGATCACCTCATTCCACCCCTCCTGCCGTGGGCAGGGACACCTCCCACTAGAGCAGGTTGCTCAGAGCTCCAGAGGTTGCAGAGGTTGTTAAGATGGGATTTTTGTGCTCACTAAAAAGAGGAGTGTTCTCACCCTCTGCTCACACCCACAGAACACAATCCAATGTCACTAATTCTCTGTGGGTCCAAGGGAGTGAAAGACCTCCCTGCTGGAATAAGCTCATCCACTCAAGTGAAGCTCCTGAAATATGCTAAGTTGTAAAATGAGTTCATGGAAAATGAGACTCTCCTGAGTTGGAAGTGACACACAAGGGTCATCAAGCCCAACTCCTAGCCCTGCACAGGACACTCCAACAATCCCACAATGTGCCAAACGCTCTCTGAGCTCTGTCAGGCTTGGGACCATGACCACTGCCCTGGGAGCTGTTCCAGTGCCCAAACACCCTCTGGGGGAAGAACCTTACCCCAATATCCAACCTAAACCTCTTCCAGTGCCCAAACACCCTCTGAGGAAAGAACCTTTCCCTAATATCCAACCTAAACCTCTCCTGACACAGCTTCACACCATTCCCTCAGGTCCTGTCGCTGTTGCTCATTGTTAAGAGTTTTGCTTAAGCTGTATTTCTCCAATTCCAATGATTAAAGGATTCTCTCATTTCTTTCCCTCATCCCTATGTAGGGAGACAGGTAATAGATCCATCAGATAACTGGCATTAAGATGTCACTTCAACAATAGCGTGTTCTGAATGGTGAAAATAGCGAAGAATTGGATGAAAGATCAAGGCTGAGAAATGAGTATGAAACCCACATCCTGGGCTGGAGGATGCAGGAGGAGAACATGATCTCATCATGCCAAGGACAGCTAAAAGGAGAGGGAAGGGAGGAATCAGCTAACGAGGAGGCAGCACATCCCCACAGATGCTCACCCATCTCCCATTCTGGCCCCGGAGCCAGAGGGGTATGGCTGCAGTCAAACTCAATAACCAGCAGCATTACAGAGAGGTATTTAAGCGTCAGCAAACTTAGGCTGGACGTCTGAAGGTGCATTTTTTTAATGAATAGTTTTGTTGTCTCCAGATATTTACAGCCTGTGTTGGCAGCACTGCAATAACCCCACAGTACAGTGCTGCTTATGAGATAAAATTACTTGCCTTAACCAAGCATACTGTAAATTTTCCAGAGCCAGGGTCCTATTGAAAGCAGGGCCTGATGGTTTGCTTGCATTTGATTTAAAATAACACATCCCTGGCTGCTTTCTGTTCACATGAAATCCACTCTCCACATGGCACTTGGCCATGAAGTGCACCTTGAGCCAGGGATGCTCACAGAGTGGGACACACCATACCTGGAGTCACCCAGGGCTCAGCTCAGTGTCCCCAAAGGCTGTGAGACAGCAGAGACCTGAATTAGCTGAGGTTTATGCACAGGGCTGAACTTTAGCCATTGAGGGAGATCTTTCTGCTCTCAGCCAAAGCCCTCCCACAGGGCACGAGTCCACACCAGTCTGTAGGACTAAAAAGTAGAGATTTGTGTTTTCCTGGCCTTAAGCAAAATCAGAGGAACCCCAAGAGCTTGAGCAAACATTTCCTTTAGGTGTGGATTTTAGTTATGCCCAAATCTTCCAATCCTGCCTGAACATGGAGCCTCTGCTCCCAAATTTCACACATTATCCCAGGAGCCTCCTGCAAGACCTGAGGGAACTTTATCAACTAACACGAACCTCAGTTCAAGTTCATAACTATGGTGACTTAAGAACTTCCTATATTTTTTTCAGTGCATCTGTGTTTCACATGGATACACATATGGAAAAAGTAGAAAACATGCAGAAAATGGGAAAATCTCAAGAGGAAAAGTAAGGCAGGATGAGAAAAAATTATCAGAACTATAGAAAAACTCTAATGTGTCCAAACAGCAGAGGAGGAATGACAGTGAGACCTACTGTTGGACACAGCTTTCCATGACCTCAACTCTGCTCTGTATGTCCTCTTGGGAAGAGGAAAAAAGGAGCAAAACACAGTTAATGATTAATTGCACAACCCAAACCTCTCCCACAAAAACCCCTTTTGGCCACGGATGATGTTATTCTTCCACTTAATAAAAGTTTCCCCCAAAATCCCAGCACTGAGAGCATCACCCTTCAGCCTGCAAAACCAGAGTGACCTGGAGCCACCAGAGCTGCACCTGCTCCTAACCCCAGAGTGTGGAAACTCTGCTTGCCTGACCTGCCATTGATTTACAGTACGGTGAGGGGACAGTGGATTAACAGTGTGTGTAGCTGGATCAGCTTCCAAGGTAGAAAACAAGCTCAGGCTGGGTTAGATCCATGCGTGGGAAAATTCAGCATCTCCTTCTCCAAAGCTCATTTGCAATTTACACTCCCAGAGTTGTTTTTTTTTTTTTTTCATAGCAGCATCAATCAGTCGATCAGCAGCCTCCAGTAAGTCAAACATCCCAAACTTCCACAGAGCAGCACTGTTTCTCCTCCCACTCATCCCTCTGGTTTGTGTTACTTCCAAGGGGAGATATTTTTCAGAGAAGCCAGAGGAAGAAAGGAGCAGGCAGTGAACTTCAGCATGCAGCCTCTCCTTGGCTGAAGGAGGAAGAAAGGAGCAGGCAGTGAACTTGAGCATGCAACCTCTCCTTGGCTGAAAGAGGTAGGAAGGAGGAAGAGGGTGAGATGCAGCTCTCCATGTACAGTGAGCAAAAATACAGAATAAAGGCAAAATCACTACATGAAAAGCAGAGTGATCCAACTAAGGCAATAAGGTAACATCATAAAGAGCAGAATTTGTCCAAAGGTAGCACAGTGAATTTGTACTGCTGGAAAAAAACTAAGGAAAAATACTCTGTCATCAAGAGCAAGAATAAAAACTGTGTTGGGAACAGAGACTGAAGCAGGGGAAATCCCAACACTTTTCATACATATCACAGTGTAATGCAATGGGATACCAGGGAGGCAATTTGGTAACAGAATTACTTCTTCTGGAGGGTCAGAAACAACCCCCAATCAGATCACACATTTCATTAGCACTGGTCATACCACACTGACAGCAGCTAGAACTGACAGGTCACAGTGACATGGTCCCAGGAGTCCCTCAACAGCAGCTCAGGTACTGCAGGATGTGGGCACAGACCCTGCAGAAATCAAGGTACCAAACTGGAACGGTGCTGGGATGAACACTGTCAGATGCTCTCAAACACCTCTCACCCTTCTTTATTTTTCTTTTTTTTGGGGACTGTGTAGGTAAGAAACACCACTGACAACCCCCAGTAAAGATGACATTTACCCTTGGGAGTGTCTAAAGAGGCTTTTGCAAAACACTCCATTTGGGGCTTGGGGAATGGCTCAGGTTTCACAAATCCCCAAATGTTGCAGTACCTGTTTCCTTAATCCTTTGGGATGGACAGACAGTTCTTGCTGTGCAAACTGGATGCTCTGCTGTTATTATCCTCAGTACCCTGACCAGGGGCTATGCACAGCACACCAAGGCTCCAGGTGTTAAAATCTGCCTCTCAAGTGGCATTGCCTCCTCTCTATTTCTTTTTCTTTCCACTGAAGTACAGAAGCACAAACAAACACCTTTCCTCAGAGCTGCCGAGAACAAGGATGCGCCGCAAATTATTAAGGATTAGGAAAAAGAAGATGATGGATGAGATGCTGAGAATTTCCACTTACTGTGGTTCATGGCTACCTACAGTTTGAAATGGATATCGAGTCCACTCTTGGCTGAAGCCAACTCCTCTCTGAGATTAGGTGTGAAGTAGTTGTCCCACTCCAAGGTACCAGCACTAGCTCTAACAAACAGCATCACAGCAAATGCCAGACCTGAGCCAGCCCAGCCACAGTGGTGAGGTCTCCTCAGAGCCCTCCAAAGTCAGCACATCACAAACACCACCACCCCATCACACCCAGGAGCACAAGGTCCTGCTTCTTCATCTGCCTGAGCCAATCCTCTCCTGTCATGCCTCATTCATTTATATTGCTAAGTGTTAATGCTGCTAATAAAAACCTGTGGAAGAGCTCTGCTCTCCTCCCCTGGTGTTTTTCTGTTGTTTGCCTTTTGCTGTTTACCAACCCAGTACCTCCCCACCCCAAAACCTGTCCCACTGGTGCTGCCTGACCCAGTGAGGTTACTTGCAGCACGTGGAGATCCAACCCTGACACCAGGGCAAGGATGTGCCAGAGGCAGCCAAGCTGGGGAGATAACACCAATCCCCTTTTCTTTGCAAGGATAGTCCCTCCTGAATCTTTCTAGGGCTGGTGAAACACCAGAGATGGTACAATTTGGCACAGCCAAGCACAGAGAGCATTCCCCTACAGCGATGCGTGGTCACACCATCTATCCAAAGCTGCTACGTCTCTATCTGAAGTGACACAGGCAACAAAAGGGATGTCCCCCCCCTCCACCCATCCCCATCTCGTGAGTGATACAGATGGGCAGCTCAGGAGGACTGTGTGCACATATGCAGAGATGCTCTCGTGTCCTTTGACCCTTCGTCCCTCCATCATGGGAGATCTATAACATTTACAATCCAAAAAACAAAAGAGAAGGGAGAGTAGGGCCAGAATTCATCTTCCAGGCTGACACCTAGCGTTAATTAACGACTTAAAAATCAATGACATAAGGGACAGGCAGCAAATGACACCTCCACACAGAGCCTGTCTGCTTTCAGGAGCAAGGGAAAAAGAATATCTTGGAGGACAGCTTTGATGCACACTGTACAGGGAGGAGCAGCAAGACTGGCACCCCCAGCACATTGATCTCTGCCAGTTCAAACACCCCAAACTCTCCCACTCGAGTTTGCTGTTTGTGCCATGTTGGGTTTTCCTGCTCCCAAAGGTATGGGAAGCTCTGACGTGTTTAAAGTTGAACACATAGCAAGTCGCTATAAGATCTTAATGGAAGATGCATTTTTAAAAGCTATCAGAGACAGTTTCTGCTGCACATTTTGGGAGACAAAAGGCCAGTGCTGTGCATGGAAGGGACCTGGCCTACAGCTCCAGTTCATTTCAGGCTTCCTATACCACAGGGGAATGTAAGGCAGCTCCATTTATTGCTGATTTTAGCAGCTGGGGGTAGGACGCCAGCAGGTCCCTCTGCCAGGGCTGACCAGCATCTCCCATGCACTCCTTGAAATAGAGAAACAGCAGAAGGGAATTATATCTTGGATTTAAGTTGGGAAAACAGACATATTTACAGACAGAGTTTGGGCTTTAGCTTGCAAATCATTGGCAAGGCACGATCATTACTTTCCTCTTAGCAGAGGGGAGAAACAAGAGGCTAATCCTCAAGGCTGTGCAGGGAAGTGGAGCATCCCTGTCTCACCAGCATCAACTCTAGGCACACAGACTAGGAGACAACTGCTGCTTCCAGGGAGATGGAGGGTAGGAATCATCAGTGAGGCTTGCAGCTCCTGCCAGCCACACAGCAATCCACAAACACAGCAACTTAAACCACCTCAGCCCAAACCAATCCTCAAAGCAAAGGGTAGAGGTGCTGCTCCAGATGCTTCCCATCCCCAGGCCTGAGCAGTTCTCCTGCTGCTGTGAAACTTTTGTGCAGGATCCGTGTGGAGGGACAGTCGGTAGGAATCATCAGTGAGGCTTGCAGCTCCTGCCAGCCACACAGCAATCCACAAACACAGCAACTTAAACCACCTCAGCCCAAACCAATCCTCAAAGCAAAGGGTAGAGGTGCTGCTCCAGATGCTTCCCATCCCCAGGCCTGAGCAGTTCTCCTGCTGCTGTGAAACTTTTGTGCAGGATCCGTGTGGAGGGACAGTCCAGCAGATGGC
>NW_008672158.1:5320-20869 GCF_000695815.1 Acanthisitta chloris | reverse complement strand
CTTCAAGAGCAAACCTTTCTGGAATACTAAATCTTACAGGAGCTGTAAATGTCAAATTTAAATTCATACTTTGTACCACCTTTGATTTCAAAGAGGATTACACCTATTCGCTGAAAGCAAAGCAACACCAAAGCTACATGAAATGGAATTACGACTACTTAGGCCTTTTTCTATTGCCTCTTTATATTGTTAACTCCTTCCAATTCATTAAGTCTAATCCTTATTAGACTAAGTAACACACATATGAATAGACAGGACTGGACACAGGAGCATATGTGCCTTTTGTATCATTTCCTGGTTAATCCCTAGCCCGGGGAGGACACAGACCCGGGGAGAAGTGGCTGTCCCCGTCCTGCAGTGGCCAAGCAGTGTGCCACCCTGCAGGGAGCCTCCCCAGGTGGCCACCCTGGCACTCTGCTTTGTGAATCAATCTGCCACAGAGGAGCGAGGGCACCCGGTGATGGAAATCCACCACTCCCAACAGCAACTTCACAACACATCCTGACCAAGCAGGAAATTTCTCAAGGTGGGGATGGAAAGGATGGGAAATTGTTTGAAGAGGGGGGAAAAAAAAAAGACAATTTCTAGTTTGCTCCTCTATCAGCAAAACCCTTCCCCAAAGCATCCAGAGTGTTTTCTCCATCCCTGAGCTCTCTCTGCTGTGTTTATGGACTTGCAGCTCAAGTAGCAAATCCAGCAAAAGATTAAAAACCTGTGCACCAGGGTGTCCACCTTGCAGGGACATATGCCTCTGGAAAAGAGCTCCTTGCACATTTATAAACTGGAATCCCAACAGAAAACACTCAGCTCCAGGCTGAGCTGCAGCAGCAGTGTCTCTGCTCTCCTGCTCTCTGCAGAAAAAGAAGGGTAAAATTCTGCTTTCCCAGGCAAGATTTGAACCAAAACCCACCTGCATGTCTCCACAGCAGCGAGTGAGACAGGAATCAAAGTATATAAACCAGATATTTATACAGCACTGGCATTGCTCATAGTGTTTTAAACACAATAAAGCAGCAGCTTATATAGTCTCTTGCATATTGCAGACATGAAATAAAGCCAAGGCAGGAGCTGGAACATCTAATTCCCTGGCTACACGGAAGAGAGAGTGATTCAGGTTTACAGGGTGCCATTCAGTTTTATGACAATATCTCCTAATACAGCAGGTTTATCAATTGAGCAAAAAGGCACAACGGGGTGTGTTATTATTGGAGCCTAATCTCATGCCTCGGGTGTGTTGTGCGAGGCACGAGGGCAAAAGGCCACAGCACTGTGTGATTATCCAACAGCAATGCTCACTCAGGGCGCCGTGTCTGGATTATAAAGTGGATTGGCTTAGGTTTGAAAATGAAATGTTAACATTTGTTGCTTAGGTTTCAGCTGAGGAGGGATCTCCCTGCTGTGGGTATGAAGAATTGGATAGCACAGACAAGCGGAAAAGCAAATATCTTGCTCGGTGTCATTGGGTCTCCTCTTTGCTCTTAGGCTACCCAAAGGATCTTCTTGGGCTGTAAGAAGGAGCTAAGACATATAGTTATGCACATAAACTAAAAAGCACAAGCTATTTTGCTACAGAAAGCCTCACTGAGCAGCTCTCCAGTAAATCAAACTCTCCTTTCTGCAGGACAGTACTGAGATTCCCTATTGGGATCCCATGGAGGAGCTTGGATCAGGTTTCAGTCTTCCCATTTATAAAATGGACCTAACCCCATTTCTCCACAGATGTTCTTGAGGTCTAAGAAGCCATCTGAGATCCTGGACATTGTGTATTAAACAGCATCTGTGCAAAAGCCACTGAGAAAAAGTCTCACTGGTAAACAAACTGCTCCTTGGTGGATCAGTCCCATTTGTGCCAGTGGGACATAGGGGTGCATGCTGCAAAGCCAGAGGGAGAACAGTACCCTACAGGTTTTAATTAGCACTCCTCTAGCAGCAAAGTTCCTGTCTATTGTCACTTAATTACCGTGTGTCTACCCCAACAGACATTAAGCTTTCCCTATGACCTCTCGCTCTCTACACCCTTGTCATTCTCTCTCTCCGAGCCCTGTGTGACACTGGGGAAACATGGAGCAACTTCTTAATTAATTGGACTAATTAGTCTCCTAGATGGCTGGACAGCTGGACCCTATCTCCTCCCTGATCTCCTCGTGGAGGGAACAATCAAATTGCGGTTTGTTTCTCCAGAGTTGACAAAGTCTCGGCACTGCTCGTGATCTGGTTCCTATTAACCTGACTCCCCCGAGAGCTCTGCAGAGGATGAAGATGTTTTCCCTTTGGCTAATGAAGTCCACAGCCAGACCAGGCTACAGCCAGAACAGCACCTGGAAGCCTCATCCAGGGTCAAGATTTCCTCTCAACCTGTTCCCTCTTTGCAGGGTTTATCACGTGGCTGTTAAACTTTGCTCTGGCTTGAAACCCTCTGTGCTGTTTCTCAGCCCCACACATAACTCTTAACACCTTCCAAAACTATGTTTATGCCTTTTTTAAAGCCTTCGAATCAAACCCGAGTTTTCAAAAAGGAAAATATTTGATCCTTCTTAATGGGAAATTTTATCTTCCATGTCTACAAGCACAGTCAGTACCTGACACCAGAGATCCCTCATGACCAAGCACTCACCACCTTTCCTTGCACTAAAAAGTGACATTTTTCCATTCAGGCAAAGGTTCAGATCATGCCACAACCACAAGGGTTAACCTGCACAGCTGGATTTTTTGTCATTCTCAGAATAGATGGACTTTTACTGTTTCTTGATGCTTTCCAGCCTTTAGAGAGCTCAGAAATCCCTTTGATTCACAATGGGAACACATGGAATTATTGGTCCAGACTGTCAATAAAATGCGAAAAGAAAGCAAGAAGAGCATGGAGCCAACCTTGGGAAGTGGCAGCTGAGCTGGGCTGGAGGGCTTGGGATGGGCAGCAAGAGCTCACTGCATGTGGTTCACTCCCATGGTCAGGAAAAAGGAGGAGGTGGAGGCAGTTGGCAAAACGCTGTTGGTAAGAAAAGTTTTGACTTCTTCAACCAACACACCACAGCAAGGACTGAGAGGACTTCAGGCTTGGCCATTGTCCTGTTATCCACACTCTGGGATCAAACTCTGCAAATTAAATCATACAAGGACACAGCCAAGGTAGGTACATCCACAGGGATCTCTGCTTCAGCCCACTGCAACCCCTGGAAAAAACTCCCCAGGAGCCTGTACCTCTGTGGGGCTGGATCTCTGCATCCACCTCCCCACTCCAGAGCAGATTTTTGCTCTGATCTTACTCCTGCCTCAAGTATTTCTCTATAGACAAGTTTTGATCTGAAGGGAGAAGTCACAGTTTCAGCATGTTTTTGCCATGCAACCACACGCTACAAATTGGGAAGAAAAGATAAAACTATTCCCTATTTCTGGAGAATTTTTACAACTTTGAGTGCTGGGATTTTATTCCTGATCTGCAGGATGTCAACTCCACCTAGAAGCAAAGAGAGGGAATATTTTTTTCCCCGTCCTATCTCTATTATTTCCTTAGGAGCCACAAGATGCTCACCACAAATGATACAGAAAAAAGAAACTGGGAACAGCAAGTATCCATCTGGAGATTTAAAAAAAAAATATAAATATACACTTGGAGCATTTTGGAAGCAAATTCCAAAAAGCTGAATGATGCAGCAGGAGGGAAATAGGAGGCAAGAGGCAAAGGAACTGTTAGCTCCAGGAGCAGCAGCAGCCACACAAAAGACAACTATTGAGTGCTGCAACACTCCCAGGGATAGAAAAAGGCACAGGATTCATTTAGATCAGCACAGAGGGCAGCTCTGCTTTGACCAACATCCAGCCTGGTGGCAGGAGTGGTGTGAGGTGGTTGAAAGGAAAACAAGGAGGGCAAGAGAAATCCTTTCCCAGCACAAAGGCAGCCACGATGTGTCCCCTCCCCTCCTACAGCCTGTCACAAAGTTGTCAGCGGGGCTAAATTAAAACAAATGAGGGAGTGCATCTGGGCAGGCTCTTCCCTCTTGGGCTCTGCAGGCACTTTGCTGAAGACAAGAAGTTAGAGTGAAACTCTACACTGTGTGTAGTGAAACAGTCTCAACGTACTCACTGAAACAGAACTAGGAGGAGCTGAAGTTCTCCAAGCTGCTCACAGGAGTCTGGCAAACCTCCTTCCCATCATCCCTATGCAAAGCTGAGACTCTAAACCCTCTCACTTGCTTTGGAGAATGATCACTGCAGAGCCTAACACTCACTGCTCCAGGACCATCCCCTGAGCTGTCAGGTTATGTATGAGATTGAAATAAGTGGGAAAACGGAGCCAATAATATAAAGAGAAAATATGATTTTTCAAGAATTTATCCTTTCAGGGCATGCTGCTGCAGACAGAGGTGACCAAGTTTCAGGTGCTTTGATCCTTAGTCAAGAAAATGCTCAATTATTCTGCTCTCAGTGGCAAGTGCTGCAGGACCAGCTCAGCTTTGGTGGGGGCTGTGATGTTCCCCAAGCAGAGTTTTGTGTGGCTCAGAGCTACCGAGTCCCTGAATTCTTGTTAGAAAATGACTGAAGAGTGCAAGGCAACACTGAGGTCTGTAGTGCCCAAAGTCCAGGGCCTGGACCAGCAGGATTTAAATGCCATTGAGATCCACTGACTGTTCTCTGACCCAGGAATTTAATAGACACACTTCCTATAGCTCATCCACAACTTTTTTCCTTTTCCCCCAGAAATAGCATTTTGTTTTATAAAGACATTCAGCCTTTATTTATAAAACTTGTGAGTGACGGAGCATCTACCATATCCCCTGGCAATTTTCTCCAATGGTTAATTACTGTGACTGTCAAAACACACACTTCAATTCTCATTTGAATTTCTCTGCCATCAGTTTCCAACCACAGAACCTCGTTCTACATTTTATTTTTCACTTGTTCAGCTTTAGAGTCTTTTATTGTCTTTCTTCCTCGCGTTGGTATTTGTAGATTATGACCACATTGTCTTTTAACCTTTTCTCACATAAAGATTGGTTTGAACTCCTTGGCACCCGATTTAAGATTACCCTAATGCACTTCTGCACTGCTGAGAAGCTGCAGGAAGGGACAAGGATTGCATGAGGGACTGCACATAGATGAGAAGAAAGGCAATCAAGCCCTAAAGACTGACCCATACAACTCCCTCATCCTATCTGTGCTGCCTTTTTGCATATTGCCTAAACAAGGGTCATCTAAACACACAGGAGGTAATAGTTTAGGAGTCAAAGACATCACAGCATCCCTGATAACTTGCCTGTTGGTCAAACAAATGGGCTAAATGAAGTGCTCCTTGGTAAACACAGCACTGCCCACTGTGTGAGCTCACAAAGCATCCAGAGGATGGTACAGACTGTTTCCCAGCGAGTCTCGTGCCTGGAGCACTGAGCCCCCACCTCCCATCCCTTCCTGGAGGGAGAACACAAACTGACTGTGCCCCCCCGAGAGCCAATCCCAGGGAGCAGCTTCCCATTCACTGGCAAAGCACCAACTATTACCTTTTTAACTCGTGTATTTTCAATACATACAAAGAACATGTACAACAAGGTTTTGCTGTGGTCAATAATCCCTGAAATGATGTTTTCAACAAACCTCATTTCAAGTCTAGATCTGGAGTAGAGAAGTGATTGGATGAAAGGCCATTATATGACTGCTGTAATTTATTCTGCAGAGAGCTAAAACCACCAATTATCTGACATGAATGACACCACTTCTTTTTCTTACCAACACAAAGGTGGCACAGTATCTATTTTCCCAGATCTAATTTAAATTTTAAAAAACCTCCTATGTTTAAATAAAAGGTGGTGGATACAAACCAGCTCGAGTCAGACATACTGAGCAGAAGTGAGAAATCACAGCCAAGGCAAACGCTCCATCCCTCGATCCCAAGGATTCTGCTCAGGCTCCTCGTGGAGCAAAACAGCATTCCCAGCCATGCTCTTTGTGGCTGCATTAACTCTGTTTACAAGCAGCAGAGCTGGGAGGAGTTGGTGGTTTATTACCTTGGCTGTAAAAAGGGGGATTTTAATTTCACACAAGCTAAAACTATCCGTGTTAAAAGCAGAAATCAGTTGGCTGCATCAAGCACCTGATCGTGGTCAAGTTATCTGGTGTCTTGCAAGGTCTGAGGTGCAAATCCAAGTGCCTTGAGCAGGTTATAAAGTTCAGCAGAAAGCATAAAAAACCCTCTGTATAAAATCAGAGATGCTTATTTAAGGGGCAGTGTCCTCTGCTGTGCTCCCCATCCACAACACCTTCCTCTGGCTGGGGAAACTGGCGACCCACTTGCTGGACCAAATTAATTAAATCCCATTCACTCATTAACACAGACAGGAGAGAGACTGCTTATTTTAGAACTGCAATTACTTCCCATCCTCTCATCCAGAAGGACCCCAGCACCAAGTAACCATTTGTGTGGTGTTCATGATGCTGAGAAGTTTAGCAGCTCCAGTTTGTGTCTGAGCAGTGGTCAAGAGTCTCTGGGGATGCTGCTGAGCCATGCAGGGAGCTCAGCTGATGCCTCTGCTGTGAATTTACAGCAGGGAAAGGCTACTGCCACTATATACTGGTTTATGGCAAACAGGGCGACACCTTTAAACTGACAAATGTGAGTGACACGCGGGAAACGTTTGACAACATCTTGCCAGTTTGCTGCGAGGGGAATGGAGGAGAGCAGCCTGGACCATAAAACACTGGCTTGAATCTTCCACAGGCAAAAAAAATTGACAAGCAAGAGCAGGAAGATAAATACAATGGCAATATTCTGAAAGGCTCTGTACATATGTGCATCTCTTCTGAACATTCACCAGAGGAATGGCAATGGCTTTGTGCTGTGGGAGGGTGTACAGAGAGGTACCCTCAGCTCCACATAGCCAACTCCTCACCTCAGCCAAGGTGGTGTTGAATGGTTTGAAGGGGACAAGGCTGAGGTTTTTCCTTCTCATTTTTGATCTTCAGGGCTGATTTCTAGAGCTGGGAATGGGATAGGGAGCAAAGTGGGTAGGACCCTTCAGCACCACATGCAGTATCTGAGCATCCTGTGGCAGGATGGGGAAGAGCAGGAGCCCAAGTGAATCGTGGCCATTCCCTTGCTGGTTCTCAGCATGCTCAGAATGTGCCAAGGATCCCACTGACCTGCTCAATGGCAAATAACAGAATTTAATGTCTAATCTGGCATTTGGAAGCCTCTGGCTTAAATGACAGTGCCATAAATCCACGATGTACTTTTAAATGTCATTAGCATTGCTGATGCTTCAGGTCAAACCTGAGCTTGAAACTGTAAACAATCCAAAGGAAAAGACATCAATACTCAGAGGTTGGAAAAAAAATAAATCCCATTTCTGGGATAGGGCTATCATCACATAGGGATATACAGTTTTCTAAACTAGTTTGAACTTATTGCAGCAGCTCCTATTTATCTTGAACAATGACTTCATAAACTCCAATTCCAGGACTAAAATGAAGGCAAACACTTTTTATGGACTGCCTCAGTTCATTTAGTTCAATTCATCATAGCATTGTTGCTGTAACTTGTGAGTGAATCCGTTCATGCCGTGCGGGTTTATGCCAGCACAGTCCTTTAGGGATGGTAAGTGAGATGACTCTGAGCCGTCACTTTCTTCTCCCCATGTTTTACAGCTGCTGCTGCTGCTGTAGGTGGTTTCTGCTTTTCCTATCACGGTGACATCTGAGTGCCGCTTTCAATGAGGCCAAATGGCCAAGTTCTAGCAGGTTTTGGACACTGGGAATTAATCAAAGTTCAGCATTTATGTCCCATGCTCATTCATCAGCCAGAACAGCCAACACTGCTCCAAGTGAGGACACCTGGGTGGGTTTTCCTTCTGGTTTGCTTTCCCAGTTCTGCAGAATCAGGGAAGTTTGGTCACAGAGAGCCAGTTTGGATCAGCACAACTGGTCCTGTTTAGCATAAATCCCTTCAAATTCCCTGTCTAATCTGGGGCATGTCCCCAACCTGCCTGGGAGCCAGCTCATCAGCTGGAAGGAGGAATGTGTGACACGCAGAGTTAAATGCTGATTCTCTTAACTCTTTCCTGCATGGCTTTAGCCAGAGGGCAAGGAGCTGAGCCATCTGCCTTTGGATTTTGGGCATCCCTCTTTACCAGGACTAACCTTGAACATTTTCATTTTACCTTTACTGTGTGTGCTTTCAAACAAACCCTCATGGGGCTGATGATGCTAGAGCAGCTCTGTTAGTTAGAAGGTAACTTTTTCCAGAAGCTTTTCAACATACAGATTTCATGGGTTTTGGCCTCTTTGGCATTGGATTTCTCCTGCTGGGGGGAAGCACAGGAGGAGAGACAGGGCAGGAGGGCAGTCTGGGAGCTGCTTGCAGCTCTCCTTTTCCTCTCCCTACCGCAAGCAGGAGACAAAAGCCACGGATGACTCCCAAGTCCCTGGCGCACATACTCCCCGCGCTGCTGAGCTGCAACATATTGTCTCTGACTCACTGGTGTTCCAGGAGCAGAGTTAGCACGCTGTGAGCAAGGGAGGGATGTCTCGGTGCTCCCCACGCTGCCAAAGCAGAGCTCTGTGCCAGGCACAACACTATCCACCCACGGAAAAATAGGACAATCGCGCACGCAGCCCTGGAAGCGAAGGCTGAAACCCTTGAGAGATTTAACTCATTAAACGTGCCACGTGTGATGGAGATGTTATCCAGCCCCTTGTAAAGAGGGCTCGAAAATAGCTGCAGCATAGTTTCAAAGTGGCTGCTATTAAGATGTTTTAAGGAGGGTGAGTTTGCGTGGCCAAGCGCGGGAGAGAGGGAGCGAGCGCGCGCGCAAGAAATATCGCATGAAATAAAGAGCCAATTAAAGGGGGGACACAGTCTCTTCAGAATGATTGGCTCTGTCTAAGCAGAGAACTGGAGCATTTAACCTTTTGTTTGTGTTTTACCCAAACCTCGCCGTGCTATCTGCCGGGGTCACAACCAGGTCACAGCCACAAACCATCCTGGGTGCCGTAAATCACTGGGGTTGGGATGCAGCCTGTGCCCAGCGTGGCCTCCACACAGCCCTTCCCAACAGGCCTGTCACCCCTGGAAATCAGGCACAAATAGCATTTTGGTGGCAGTGGCTGCTGCTTGCTTCGTTCTGAAGAACTGGCAGAGATCCAGAGCTGAGCAGAATGGATTTTGCAATAGTGTGGGCACTTCTCCATCGGCATTGGGGCCCACGGTAGAGGTTATGTCATCTTTACAACAGGATTGAGCTGCCTCAGGACTCATGCTGAGAGCAAAGTTGGCACTTGGGGACTTCCTCCAGGAGAGAAATGAGAAGCCTGAATCCTCCTTTCAGAGGAGCCTCAATTCTAAGATTGTATTTGAACACAAGATGATTTGGAAGTTGAAATTTCCACGTGGAGGATACAAACGCAAAGGGAATTGTTTATTCTCAGGTAAAACATCCTCAAACCCCTCACTTTGAAAGGGAGCTCGACCAAAGAGATAATTATAGCTATTTAACTATTCACAGGCCAGAGGTGAGTCCAGCTTTGGTTGGGATCTGCAGCTCTGAACCTGCTGCACAACGCAGGCTGAAGACAAGAGTGATGTACCACTCCATGGAGGGACCACAGGCACATCTACCCACAAGGAGCTTAGCTTATTTACGTACTAATCAAATAAATTGTTTCACTCCATCTCCCTAGGCTCAAGTCCTCTATTTATGCCTTGCACTCGAACCACTGAGCACCAGCACAGCAAGGCACCTGCACCAAAAATAGTGCAAAAACGCTCGTCCTCTGCTTCCAACACCACCAGGCATCAGCCTGACCTCCGCAGCTGCGCACTAAAGCACTCATGTCATTTATTCCTGGTGCAGGAACGATGTGTGCTGCTGCATGTGTTGCATTGCTTCATGCACACACTGGATTTGGGACACCAACACATCCCAAGGTCATACTCAAACTCTTTTCACGGCCAATTTAAGCACAGGCACACGAGCACTGTGGACATCTCTGCTGCTGTTCTTCCTCACTGCGTGTCCTTCACCCATATCACATGCACTTTTTTTTTTCCTCTCTCAGCTCATCATTTGTGTATTAACTCTCGATTAGCTCAGAGCTGGCCCAATTTCTCTGCCCCCCTGCTGTAAGGCGTTAATGGAGGATTTGTACCAGCAAAGTGAAACGGCCTCTTTGCCCAAGAGGCTTTCACTTAAACATAAAACCAGAGTGGGAGAAATCCAGCAGACACTGCTGCCCCCAGTGTGCTCCCTCCTGCAAAGTGGAGGGCTGATCCTGGGCAAGGGCAGCCTGAGGTTCATGTTATATGCCACTGTTTTCTGCTTCCACACATTCTCATTGCCTGCTCTTATTGACTTTCAGAGCCACAAGAATAATAAAGCAAATGCAGCACAACAGCCAGAAACACATCCCTGGATTTTGCATGTCTTTTGGATCATAGTCACAGAGCGGTTTGCATTGGAAGGGACCTTAAAGATCATCTTGTTCTACCTCTGCAATGGGCAGAAACACTTTCCACTAGCCCAGGTTGCTCCAAGCCCTGTCCAACCTGGCCTGGAACACTTCCAGGGATAAGGCAGCCACAGCTTCTCTGGGTTGGTCCCATGAAGGTTCTGCTGCAGCCCAGGATGCTCTGCCACCCCTAGAACTGCTTTATTTCTGGAGGGAGGTCTCAGTGTGCTTACATCCTTATGCTGAACCTCCTCCATCCAGCCAGAGAGAAACAAGAGACCTCTTGGAAACCAGGGAAGGGGAAACATGAAGTTGCTTATTGTCACCTAGAACAAGAGAGTCCTGATCTATACAAGTATCTCATGCTTTGCCCTCTCCCAACAGAATGATGTGAGATGCAATGCAGGAGGATTGGATGGGGAGGATTGTCATGACAGACTGGGACACCAGGACAGCCACACACTGGGACTGAGAGGATGGAGCCAGGAGGTTCCAGGGATGGGCTCTTGTCCTGGTGCCAGAAGGAATCCATCCCACTGAAGGAATGCCCCTGAGAGAAGGAAGCTGCCACCTGCCCACTCCATCCTCTCCCACAAATACCAAGACACAAGGAGACAGAAGATAATGCAACTTCCAGTACCAGCCAAATCCCAAGTGGAAAGCAGAGCCAAGCACAGGGCAGTGCTCTCAGACAGAGGGAGAGGGTTCAAAACATCCAGAAAAACCAACCCAGAGGTCCTGGTTCAACATCCCAAGTCAAATGTGGATCTAGTTCTGTACATGCAGATTCCTCACTTGTAAAAAAAAATAATACCCAGAGCCAACTCATCCTAAACATTCCTAATGTGCATTGCTAACTGCACACTGCACCTCCAATCATTTGTATGACAGAGAAGGAACCTAATCCTGAATCTGAAAAACTATGTGATGGAGGATTTACAGTATTAGAAGGCAAACAGTGGCAGGTGTAATTAGGAGAAAAATTTGTCATGCTCTTGACTCTAGGAGAGAATGAAAGGTCTGGAATAGCAATCTCCCAAGTGTTTACCCAATGTGAGCGCACACAAGATGGAAAGCACATTTCCGACCACGGACAGATTAATATTTGATGCCAGAAAGAGAAATGCACGCTGTTCATGTTTATTTAGGATATTGTGAAATACAGTGAAATTTGCAATTTTATTGGATTCAGGGGTTCTGTGTTTTTGAAAAGTCCTAAGCTACTGTATGTTGGCTAAGAAGCACATATGTTAGGAGTTTAGACATGCCAGCTGCAGGGTATGAAAGGGCTTCCCCTCCCCCTGATTTTAAAGGAAGGGGAGAAAAAAGAAAAAAAAAAAGGAAGATATAAAAAGATTAGCCGCAGGATAAACTGGGAAAACTCCACTGAGCTTTCTGTGTCTCTTAATACTAATTTTAGTGGCAAGAAATGACACAAAGGAAAATTATATCTGGGTTACTTTGTCAGGCACTGCAACTCTGAGATGTGTTAAAGCAACACACACATCTAACGGGCTGTGATGGAAACCAACCTTGGGGTGCTGGGAGCCAGCCCAGAAGGTGGATTTCAGGGACACATGGCCAGGATAACATCCCTGTCCCAGGAAGATTTCCAACACTACAGGCTCTTCTGGAGCTTTGCTGTGTTAGGACAGAAACAGCCAGTTCTGTCCCCAAAAGTGGCTGCTCCTTTGGGAAGGTCTGTCACCCCTTCCCAAGCAACACCTTGACACTGAAGCTTGGCCATATGGATTCCCAGGATGACAACAAATAAATCAGTGTGAACAGGGGGTAATTTTCTTTGTCTGTCCTTCCACTGAGTGCAGACATCACATGTGTATTCTGCTCTCCCACAGCCCAGGACCCAAAAACTGCTCCTGCCTACAAACCCCAACAACTCCACTGCTGTTTGGACAACTCAGAGCCATTTTAGAGGAAAAAGTATCATCCTTGAAAGTTATAAATCTAATCACACACAAAGAACAACAGAGAAAATCATATGGATGTGTATAAAGCACATCAAACCCCCCTGCATATCATGACCCTTCATCAGAGGACACTTCCAGCTCTCATTCTGAGCTGATTTTAGGGTTTGATGCAGCAATCCAGAGCTGCTGCATGCAAACCCAGGAAGAGGAACAGCGAGCAGGACTCAGGAAAACCAGGGATGGGAGCAGTGAGCACATCTCAGCCAGCTGTACTTTATCCTCTCTACATAAACTCATGTCCTCTCCAGTGCTGTGTGATGCTCACACCTTCGTCCCTGCCCCTTCCTCTCCTCCCAGCTCAGAAAAGTTGCCACTGGGAAAGCAAACCCTGTGACCTGCTTTTTTTGGAGAGTTTTACAGTGCTAGTACTGGGAGACAACCTAAATTTCAGCACAAGAGCAGCAGAGGAGGGGCTGGGAAAGCAGCTCTGGGTTTTCCAGCCTGTCCCTGTGCCTGGCAGACAGCACTGCCACCACTCGTGGCTGTGCAGAGCATCCCTGTATCACCAGAAAGTGTCCCCAGGGACACAGCCTAAGCCTTTCCAGAGGGCTCCTCAAAATTATGGCTGGGATGGTGGTGATAACACAGAGTTAAAAGGAAATCAGGATATTCTGGGGTGAGGAAGAAGGAGGCAGTTTGCTTCTCTCGTTCCTCTGCCCAGTTGTGAGCTCAATAAAAGGGATATATTATTCTCCTACACATCATTGGGCAGGAGAGGAAGTGTGTGACAGCTTCCATATTCCCCACGCAGCCTGGAGAGGGAAGGAGGAACTGGAAAATTCTCCTCTCCCACCCAGAGCAGCAGAGTCAGGGTACCAGGTCATCTCACAGTGATCCATTGCAGGGATGGGATTTGGAGCTGGAGGAGGGAGAATCACAGAGGGATGGGGATGAAGAAAGATGGGAATAAAGGGCAAAATGGAGAAAATACTCAGAGAGGCAAAACCTCTGGAAAAAAAAAAAGCAAGGAAAGAATAACTGGTGAAAGCAATAAATAAAAGCAGGTTAATGAAAGAGGCTGAAAAAGAGGTAGAGAAATGTTATCACTAGAGAGCAGCATGAAAGGGAGGGGAGAGCAGAGCAAAGGGTGAGGTGGGAGGAAGAACACATGTGAAGGTTACACAGGACCTTCATTCATTTCTGCTCTGAGGACATTCACTGCCATCAAAATATGCAAAGTGCCCCAAGAGGCACAAGGGGCTGCTCGACCCTGTGCCCCAGTAAATGACCCAAAATGGTGAAGTTGGGGTCAGCCCCAGCCCTGGTGAGAGGAGGAACCTTTCACAGCTCTTGAGACAACTGAAATATGAGCAAACTCTATTCATCAACCCAGCAGGTAGAGGGGAGAGGCACAACATTTATGTTGTGTGCTCCAGGAGTTCTGGGTGCTGCACCAAACCCTGGGGTGGGCTTAAAAAAACTCTCTGAACTTCAGGGATTAAACCCACTCTGCCATTGTCCTATCTGTGAGTGTGACTCACATGCACAACCCTCAGCTCATTGCCACAAACCCCACAAAACCTCATCCCCTAGAGCTGTGTGTGTACACACTCAAGTCTCCTAAGAGGTTTGCACGAGACAGACTTTTCCATGAACCCTCTGCAGCTAAAATTAGTATGAAAATGGTGGTGTTTCATAAAAGAAAGATATGTGGATGCCCGTAAGTGCCATTTTATTTCTCAGTGAGAGGATAAAGTGTTTTTTCCTACATAATTTTTGATGTAGAGGCTAAATTAGGCCCGAGAAGAGGGACAATACAACTTTAAACATCATTAGTATTCAGCCTACGTAAGCCAACCAACAGCAGTTATGTATTTTTGCAAGTATGCATATAATTTATTGTGGAGAACACAATTTACATGGGTAGTCGATGCCTGTTTTATAGCCTCACAAATAGATGTATGAACTCAAGCATATAATGGCTCAACCAGCAGGCGCAAATACGTTCTAAATCTTCTAAATGTGCTTCACAAAAATGTAACTGAGGAATATAAAACAGATCAATTCTTGCATGTTATATATTGGTTTTTGATTTACAAATCTAATCTGGGAAATTTCTTTAGAAATGAGTGGATTTTTTTTTACTGAACTTCTTCTTTCACAGGATTGTGCCAGGCCAATCCTAGAGGATTCCCCTGCTGGATATGACTGGGTTTAGAGGGGGTTTATTATGATTTTAATCTATGGAGAGAATACAGTATATATTTGTGACATTTGGTTTCATAGCTTCCTGTGTGTCCTGGTGCTAATTTCCTAAGAAAACCCTTTCCTGTTATTTACAAGCTCATTACACACACTGTGCTTTATCTACGCCTGCCCTAATTAGCTTCCCAAAAATAAAAAAGGGGGGGGTGAAAAAAAAGGAAGGAAAATAAAGAATAAAACCCCAAACACATTATTGCGTGGATCCTTGCACATCCTAGAAAGTTGGCAGTTTCATTTCTAATTCAGGTGCAGGGGGAAGATAAAATCTGGGTGTCTGGAATAAAACACATTTCTAATGGGATGGAACGACAATCCCTTATTACCTCCCACCATTTTTCTCATAGTTTTGCTCCAAGTACAGCAAATCCCTGTGCTATATTTTTTCATAATGTATAGCTTGCTATTACCTCTCAAGAACAATTTTTATAGAGAGGGTGCCCTGTTCAATAGATCTGTAGTGTCTCCAAGGGGGAATTCACACAGGGTTTTATTTATGGTTACACTCAACTGTACCATGTTGCCAAAGCTTCCCCCTTTGGATTTGTCAAAAAAAAAAAAAAAAATACTCCTTTCTCCACCAAAGCCTCTGCATCACATGGGTATTAAGATAGAAAGGAAATAATTATTTTGCCCTTTTTAAGACCCTTATAGCACTTGTCTGATACAACATCAAAAGAATAATAATAATTAGAAGAACAAAGTTGGGTGTTTGAATATCAGAGAATGAATATTCCAAAACACAGGTTTTGCTTTGAAGCCTGGATTATCTGGAATCTCCAGAAAGATGATTGTTGCTGCCTGATTGTATGTTTTCTGACTCACATATGAAGCATTTATCAGTCTCCAAAGGGGTTTTTTGGCATCATCTTGGCTGATACCAGAACACAAATTAATTCTATCAACCCCCTCAAATATTCTTTCATTT
>NW_008672158.1:0-5232 GCF_000695815.1 Acanthisitta chloris | reverse complement strand
CCCCCAATATTTTCTGGCTTATTAATGAAAAATAAAAATAAAATCACAGGAACTTAAAACCAAAAGGAAACCCACTTATCATTAGAAAAAATCCATCCCACCTTGTGCTGTCCTTTCCCCTAGCATTAATTTCCTCGTGGGTGCTGTGTCTGTGCCAGTTTGGGTCCCTGTCTCACGTGGGCACTGGTAGAGCTATGTAGGAGCTCAGAGCTGCAAATAATTTACAACTCAATACTTGGAGGGGGAGAAAAAAAAGAGCAATGTCATTGAATGTCTTGCTAATGTTTTTGTTTGGGTTTTCCAGAGATAAGAGCCAAGCCAGAACCCTTTGCTCTGAATCCTGGTGGCAAAAAGAAGCAAAGACTAAAACACACTGCAAGTGTTGCTGTTCTCCCACAAGAGTAGAGTAAAAATATTTTTTTTCCACGGGGAAAGGTATCTGATTTTCCAGAAAAGGAATTAGTATTTCTATTTTTGCAGCACAAAGCCTACAGCTTGTCTGTGGAAAGATCAGTGTCCCGAGTGGCTAAAGTTCTGAGGAAAAGGGAAAACACTCCTACAACGATAATGATATTTCATAAGAAAATCCACACATCTAGTCACAATGAAATTGCTGTAGATTGTCCTTTCCATTATAGTGACTTCTATGTCACATCATCATCTGCTGACAATGTCTGTGGACCTTGAAGAGTCCCAATTCCCATGAAAATCCACCTAGCACAGCCCAAAGCACCTACTCCAGTTTCCTCATAGAGGATCAGGTTTTAAATATATCTTTACTACTACATGAAGCTCAGAGGCAGCAGATCCCCATGATCTGCCCTGGGCATTCAGAGGATGCTTGAAGGATAAAATCAAGCTGCTCAGATCCCATCAGGGTGGTGGGTCACCAACCACAAGTGAAGTGCTGCCGTAGCCTGAGATGCTGTGCCTGCTCCTCTCATACTCATGAAGGTTTTTGGTTTATAGGAGACATTTCCAAGAGGCTAAACAGCAGCTCAGCTCATCCCACCGCGAGATTCACGGAGATGCAAGCCCAGCTAACAACTCCAAAGCAAAGGTTTGCCTTTGTCAAGTCAAGGGCATTGGAAAATCTCACTCCTCTAGCAAAATCTCTGCAGGACTCTGCATGGCTGGGCTAGACTTTATGACCAGGCTCAATTCTCTGCTCCAGAAGAGCGGCAGCAATTAAGGTAAATTTGGCAAAGTAAAAAAAAATAAAAATCTAAAGTCATCCACATGCCTAGTTCTCTGATCACTGAGGTGAGAGCAGCCCTGAAGGTCAGAGCCCTCAGAGCCCACAGCACATGCTGAGGTTAAAGCACCATGAGTCTTTCAAGGTGGATATTTCTACACGAGGAATTAGAGGGAACCCCAACTCACTTCATGTAGGACACCAAAGAGCCACCACAACAACTCTGAACAGAGACATTTAAACAGAAAAATACCAATAGGTCATGGAAACATCCAGGAGGAAAAACTCTTTGGAAGGTTAAAATGAGTAAGATGACAAAGAAGTACCTAGAGACAGTTCTGCTTAAAATAACGAATGTAAGAGAGCACAGGATAGGCCTAATGCTCATTGATTTAAAAAAAAAAAAAAAAAAAAATCATTGGATCACCTGAGGATAATTCTCTAGGGCCAGTAATTGCTGCTAAAGACAGGGAGAGAGCTCTCTCCTCTGGAAAATCAGGCTCATGGAATGTCTGGGAGCTCTGAGTGCCTCACAGCACCAGCAAACTGCACTTGGGGGACCCCAGCCCCAGTTTCCCCAGTGCTGCAGGTTCCTATTAATCCTCTTGGATCAATATTATCCTCTTGGACATCCCAGAGAGCCCCAGAGCTGTGGGTGGAAGGGTGTTTAGCTGACAATCTACATGCCACAAAGCCTCTGGGTCATGCTCTCATGCCAATGTCCTCAGTAAGGAGGTTCTGCCTAAACCTTCCACATTACTGCTGATTGTAATCAATAGCTCCCCTCAAAGAGCCAATAGGAACATATTCCTTCTGTTAAATCATCAGAGCTGTGACAGTCACTGGAGATGGGAATCATCTAGCCCAGGAGTTCTGCAAATGCAGGTTTGGTTCCTTCCTGCAGCTTTCAACTTTCCAGACCAAGGTACATGGAGCATCCTCACTTCATTTTAATTGATCCTGCCAGGCAAGATTGATTATCTGCGAAAGGGCATATTAACACTAGAGAAGTAAACAAGGATCTCTGCTGGCAGGAAGCAGTGCTGCCTCAGGGAGCAGTGACTCTGCTTTTAGAGAGAACAAAATCCTGGGGAAATCAGGAAAGCTTTCAGAAGATCTTTCTGAAAGGAAAGTGAAAAGGACAGCTTGGGATGAGGGCAGTGCTGGTGGAGCTCCAGTGCAGCTCTCAGCATGGGTAAAGCCCAGTGAGTTCTTGGTTGTCATGGCTCTGTCTGACAGTGTCCACAGCATCTTCCAGGGTGTGTGGAAGATCTCAATCAGAGCAGCAGAGTGTCCACCTCAGGCTCCCACTGCCCATACCACGCCAGACGAGCCCAGTGCACACACCTGGCTTAGGATCTCCTTTCAAAACAAGTTTCAAGGTGGTTTTCACCAGCTTTGATGAGCTTGGTAAGAGGTTGAATGGCTTCAAGCTGCCCAAGAGGAAGTCACAAGTTGGATTTGCACTGGGACAGCACAACACACCCACCAGGCTCTGGGTCTCGGTGTATCTGCTGGTCACACTCACTCTCATCATCTATATTTCCTTCCCAACTACAGCTTTGTCAAACACCAATGACTTCTATTTATGGCTGCAACAAGGAAAAACATCCTCTCTTTCTCCTTTTAAGGCAGACTAAACTAATGTGCAAAGACCCAAACGCGCTGGCTGAAGTCACATCCTGTTCGTTCATTACAGTAACAAATGTGCTCGACAGTAATTATCCAAAGGGGAGAATTCCAAATCTTCTCATCTTGCTCTCTCCTAATTAATTAATAGTTTAAATGTCATCATGATGGGAAGTGCTCATCAGAAGCAGAATCTGCTGCCATGATTTACAACTCTGCCTCCAAAGGCTCTGAAGCAGTGGCACCCCGGGGTTAAATTTAATTCAAAAAACCTAAGGCTCTCATTGTGCTCCTCACCAGTTTAGCACTCAAACTCCCCCAGTGAGCGAACGGTGTGAAGGGAAGATGCGGGTGAGCACTTCCTTCCCTTGGCTTTTGCTTGCTTTTTCGTCATTAAGTTGGAAACTGAAAGATTAAATTAAAATTAGTCGTTTGTCAACTTGTTAGAGCTTTGTTGCAGATGGCAATGGAAGGACAAACCTGCTGTGGCACTGAGCAAAGCTGAGCTAAAGAGAGGCCCTGGTGCTTGGTGAGAACACGTGTCAGAGCTTCTAATCCTGGCTGGAAAGGGAGCTCAGCACTCCAGCTGGAGAACAATGAGGGAAACATGGTCCTTGTTCCCATCAGCTTCCCCCTTGCACTAAGCATTTAGCCAATTAGTCAGCACAGCTCTTCTCACCCAGCAATTCTGGGCTGGGATAATTAGAATTTGCACTTAGTGTAGCCTCTCCTGCTGCAAGAGGTTTGTCCAGTGCTAGCAACCCTAAGTGAAGTGGTGAGCTAAAGGCAGGTCACAGACCAAAGTGCCCAACAGCAGAGATCTCTCTGAGCTCATGGGAAGCCCTTCAGGCCTAACCCCCTTAGCTCTCTCCCACCTTGGCTCTCTCGGCAGCTTTTCAACCTGGGAGCCATCAAAACCATTTCAGTGTGCACCAAACTGTGCTCCCATGAAGTAGAGACCAACAGAAGTTTCCAGACCACTGGAATTAGAGCAGCTCCATAAGCCTTTAGCTTTCCAACTGTGTGGTCCCTGCACCTAACCCAGAGCCTGCAAGAGCAGGGATTCATCCCAAAGATAGGAGATGCAGGTTGAGACTGTCCCCCAGTCACTACACAACAAGCCAAGATGAGCAGCTAACTCTGGCTGACAAACTTTTCAAGTGCTCACTTGAATTAGGCAAGATGATTCCTGAGCTTATCGTTTCTGCATTGATACTCACTGAAATTGTCTTTTGGGGGGCAATAAACTACATTTTAAGCCTTAAGGGAAAGTCCTCAGAGCACCAAGCAAAGTAAAACTAACCACTGTGAACAATGAACACATTCTCCACCCTATGGAATGTTTTAAAAACCCACTGATTTAACTAAAGAAACCAATAATGTGCTTTTCACATTGCAATGAAGAATTCTGTGCACATCATTCCTAACGAAACCCTTAGTAGATTATCACCAAGCACCATGTGCCTAATGGCAGAGTCATCTCATGTGGACTCACACACATGTGGAAAAAAATAATCTTATGTATTCAGAGAAGCCTGTGAGGTAATCAGGATTTTTGAGCACTGAGAGGTCAGTTGGGAATGTGAGCATCAGAAGCTGCTCACTCCCATGTAGGCATCTAAATAACTCCTTGAGCTGCAAAGAATGCCCAACACCTTCAGAGTGCCTTGAACCACCACTAGGTCTTCCAGAGAAGTGAGCACCTCATGTCCTGCAAAGCTTACTCCAGTTGTGCTTTGTCCAAACTGACAGAGCTCGAATTTTCTGCTACAAGAGGATGAAATTCAACCCAACAGCAATGACCTACCTGAGACACTGAACTCCAGCTACATGTTCCTGACGCATAGATCAGTTCCATTTGGCTCTACATCACATCAACCTGCTCACCTCCTCCAAAACAACATCCCATCCTTCCTCTCTCCCACCATGGACACACAGACACATGCACACGTTGCAAATCCATGAGGTAGAAAAAGGGAAATTACAGATCTTTATTTGCCAACTTCGCAGGTTTTTTTTTCCCTCCCCCTCTTTCTATAAAACAACTCTTTTATTCCCAAGGAGGAATGGGGGGTGGGAGCTTGTTATTTTTCTATTTCAGATAAAAGGTTGGCAAAAGAAGAACCCGATTCATGTCATTGTATTTCCTTATTGTCTGCATTAACCTTCCCCATGGTTACTTGTTCTTTGTAATGTTACACTTGTCTTGCTGCAACACATGAATACCCGAGCCAATTTTGTCATGCAAATGAATTCAGTTGGATTGTAAATTGTGTGAAGGAGCATTAGTTTATCAGGAACCGCCTGCATGCTGCACCCAACTGATTTCTCCTATTCACACCCAGAGTGCAATGTTTTCCAGTTGATCCTGAATGTCCATTCGAAAGCTGTGGATTTTATTATTATTA
>NW_008672157.1:0-3411 GCF_000695815.1 Acanthisitta chloris | reverse complement strand
TGCGGATTGTCCAATCGCAGCAGGAAGAGGAGTGATGGACGTGCGGGGGGCGGAGCCCGCGGGGCGGGACAGACCATCCGAGGGCGCCGTGGGGGGAGCGGGAAGGGCTCAGCGCTCGGCGCAGACCATTCGCGGGTTCGCGGTGCATGTTCGGGAATGTTCCTTCATGGAAAGGATTGCCCAATGTGGGCAGTGTGGAGTCACCGACCCTGGAGGTGTCAATACCATGTGGACGTGGCACTTGGGGATGTCGTTAGTGTTGACCATGGCAGTGCTGAGGGAATAGTTTGACTCGGTGATTTTAGAGAGTTTTTCCAGCCCTAATGATTCCATGATTCCAGGTTATGATTAGGATTGCTGGTCCTAGAGAAGAATGGAAAGAGATTCCCAAGCACCAGCCATGGTATGGTGCAAATCCCATTCTGGCAGTGCACAGCAGAGATGGCAGAGGCTCCTTCTGAGGAAAAACAATGAGGAGCTTCTCCAGAGAACCTCCTGAAGGGCTTGGATCAGATGTTCTCAGAGAGATGACATGTGACAGACAGTGCCTGATTATGAGACCAAAATGGGCAATCAAACCCCCTAACACCAATGTAGCATGAAGCACAGGTGATACCAGAGGATCAAAGAGCACAGCTCCCAGTTTCTAGGTTAACATTTGGAATCACATATTTAACTCCTGTGGCTTTGCAGGCCTAGAATGCAGAGAAAGAAAAATAAACATGCCTCAGAGGACATTGTTTACAGCTTTGGACCTTTTGCAACCTTCTCTTGTCTTATATGACTTTCAAGTAGTTCTGTTGCTTTCAAAGTTCTTCATTGTGTTACAAAATTAGTAGAGTAGTGTTAATTGGTGAAAGGAACTTATCCAAGACTAACTAAGTCTCAAAGGGGGAGTTGTTGCAAGGGACCTCAGACAAGAATGCACCCAAGGACACAAATTGTGACAGCTCATCCTGGAGCAGTGCAGAAGAGACAGCAGAAGTCAGCCAAGACCAAGATAATTGCAAACGAGATAATGAGCTAAGCCAAGACAATATATGGAAGGAAGACTCAAAGTTCATGGAAAGGACACTAATGGACATCTTTTCAACCACCACAAGGGACCACCAGACACCATCCAAACCCCCATGGAAGGGACTACTAGAGACAATCCAAAACCCCCATGGAAGACCCCCAAGAATCCCATCAAAAGTGGACTAATTAGCATGAGAAGGGCAAGAATCACTAACCAACAGAGGACAGAACACTAATCAATAAGCATGGAAAGGACACTAATGGACATCTTTTCAACCACCACAAGGGACCACCAGACACCATCCAAACCCCCATGGAAGGGACTACTAGAGACAATCCAAAACCCCCATGGAAGACCCCCAAGAATCCCATCAAAAGTGGACTAATTAGCATGAGAAGGGCAAGAATCACTAACCAACAGAGGACAGAACACTAATCAATAAGAGTAACTTGTGATGCAAACGAGATAATGAGCTAAGCCAAGACAATATATGGAAGGAAGACTCAAAGTTCATGGAAAGGACACTAATGGACATCTTTTCAACCACCACAAGGGACCACCAGACACCATCCAAACCCCCATGGAAGGGACTACTAGAGACAATCCAAAACCCCCATGGAAGACCCCCAAGAATCCCATCAAAAGTGGACTAATTAGCATGAGAAGGGCAAGAATCACTAACCAACAGAGGACAGAACACTAATCAATAAGAGTTAGATAACTTGTGATCAATGAGCACTAATTTCTTTGCTGCTGAAATGTATAAATGGTAAAAAGTTTGGATAGCTGGGATGCAGCTTGGAGGAGCCTGTCCCACCAAGACCACAACAAGACATAAGCACAAAAGAGAGGAGTTTGTGCTAATTCCAGGTCTAAGGAGGTGAGATCTGGTAAGCATATCCTGATTAGCATACCTAAACAACAGTCCCCACTGTGGCAAACTGCATATGCATATCAAAGGTCACCTGGGCCAGGCAGTGTCCCTGAGCACCCCCCCACCCTGCGCCTCACTTCACATGGAAATTTGGATTACACCTCCACTGAGACCTGGAATTTCGACTGTATAAAGGTGGTATCCCGAGATGAGCAACTCGGCCTTCCCCCACCAACAGCATGATTCAGGACCCCACCATCACGATGAACAGCTTGAGAACCCCACCATGGGGAAGCTCAGGGTGAAGAAGGACCAGCAGGACACCACTGGATCCATGGGTGGTGACTATCTCTACTTTCTGTCTTTCCCCTCCCCCCTTCCCTTCACTCTCTTTTTTCCCCTCTCTTTCATATATCTTTCTCATAATTATAATCAAATAAACCCTTGTTATTATATTATTAGCGAATTATTGACTTTTTATTGTCTTGCTGGGCAGAGGCAGCTCTCAAACCAGATTGGAATGTTCAATTGGCATCAGGGACAGGATCCCTTGGTGTGGTGGATTGATGGGTGTAGTACATATTATATAAACACTGATCATTCAGTGCCCTTTCACTCTAAGGGATCTATTAACAAGAACCTCACCCACCCTCAAAGGTGCAAGATACTGTTCTCTGCCCCAAAGTGCTGACTGACAATAATACAGATCTCTCGGGGGAAACTTTGCCACAAGTTCCCTCTATGGGAAATTGTGGTCCCTCTGTGGGAGCTTCTAGTACCTTTACCACAGGTTCCCTCTGGGGGAAATCGCAGGTCCCTCTGTGAGGTCTTTTGATATATTGTGGTTCCCTCTGTGGGAGATTTTAGTCCTTTTTTACTACAAACTCCCTCTGTGGGAAATTGCGGGTCCCTCTGTGGGATAGTTTGGTGTCATTGTTTCAAATTCCCATTCTCCACTGCACTCTGTGGTCCCCATCCATAAGATGATTCATGAGCTAGAGAGCCAGAGTTCCCTCCTGGCTGGCCTCTATAAAATTCAAGAAAGCTTAAGGGCCTTTATGAAGCCCTCACAATGACTTAAAAAAGCTCAGAATCTTAAGCCTAATGCCAATAATTTGTCCTTCAGAGGGGGACAAATTTGTTTGATGTCTTCATCGGTGTGAAAAATAACCATCTAAGATAAAGTTACTTGTGAACAGGAGATTTGCTTTTTAAAACTTGGCAAAGAGAGAAAAAATATCAAAACCACAGAGGTTTTACTCTTTAAATGAAAGAAGGGAAGAGGAGATGTGCTTTTGATACCGAGAAGTAGACTGAAAGCAGGAATTGAACAGTTAAAGCTGAAAGCATAAAGAATAACTTTACTCATAGCACTATTTCAGCTTAATTAGCAAAACAGCAAGGATTGCATAGTATAGATAAGGAGTTTCACTAATGGTATTGTTTTGGCTTGGTTGGTGAAACGATGCACCTTTTCTATACGGCAGTAGAGCTAATTAGACTCAAAACCTTGGCAGTA
>NW_008672156.1:4078-8222 GCF_000695815.1 Acanthisitta chloris | reverse complement strand
CTGGTCCTCGCCGGGACACGGCACGGGAGGTGCGAATTGGCTCAGAAGCCTCTCGGGGCTGGAGGTCCCGTGGTGGAGTTCTGCACGGTACACGCCTCGTCTGCCTTGGGCCAGCGTTTCAAGCACGTAATCATAGGATCACAGAATGATTTGGGTTGGAGGGACCTTAAAGATCATCCAGTCCCAACCCGCTGTAATGGGCAGCAACACCTTCCACTAGTCCAGGTCGCTCCAAGCCCCATCCAACCTGGCCTTGAACATTTCCAGGGTTGGGGCAGCCACAAGTTCTCTGGGCAACCTGTGCCACGGCCTTAGCACCCTCACAGTAAAGAATTTCTTCCTAGTATCCAATCCAAACCTGCCCTCTAGCAGTTTAAAACCATTGCCCCTTGTCCTGTCACTCCATGTCCTTGTGAAAAGTCCCTCTCCAGCCTTCCTGCAGACCCCTTTAGGTACTGGAAAGGTCTCTATGGTGCTCCAATAATTCTAAAGCTACAATAATGCAGCCATGATTTGCAAATCTGTTTTGCTGGTGCTTGGGCTATTCCTCCCCAGAAATGACACATTAATGTTCATTATGCTTATAGAAGTAGAATTGTACATTTTGGGTATCAGTTATGTAGTGTTCTGAGTTGGTTCCTTGTAGAAGGAAGATGAGATTCACTTTATTTTACTGCATCAACACTTAGGTCACATTGTTGGGAAAACGCTTCCTCCACAGTTCTGCAAAAATGCTAACTTTAGTTTTCTAAGTAGCAAATAAATCACTCTTAAGTGTGAGCTGAATATTTAAGTTCTTCACATGACTTTTTGAAGTGCCTGAACACTATTCTGAGTGAAAGAAGGAGAAACGTGTTTGGCTCAAGCAGGTGGTAACTCACTGTTTGGCAATCACTAGGAAAGCCACTTCGTTGCTATGTAAACATTTATTACAGCTCATGTGATATTTCTTTGGCTTTGTTTTATTGTAGAAGGTAATCAGCAACAATGTATAATTTGGGCATTGATCTTTATTTTTATCAGAAGCGTTAGCGTGTTCTTAAAAGATCATTAGAAGCTGCAAGGAGTGACAAATGCAGGTTACTCACAAACTTGAGAGTAATCATTTTGTTTGCCAGACTTGAGAACATCAGTGTGATAATTCAAAGGTCTATGCATTTTGAGTAATTGTGCCTTCAAGTAACTGTATTAAAACACTAGCAGTGTAAAAATATAAAATAACTATGGGCTTTCATGTAGCTCCATGGGATTTTGGTAAATGAGAAATTAGATGTGACCCAACAATGTGCACTTGCAGTTCAGAAAACCGGTTGTATCCTGGGCTGTATGACCAGTGTGACCGGCAGGTTGAGGGAGGTGATTCTATCCCTCTGCTCTGGCGAGGCTCCACCTGGAGTACTGTGTCCAGTTCTAGGGTGCCCTGTAAAAAAAAAATCATGCACCCGTTCCAGTGGGTCCAGAGGAGGACCAGAAAAATCATCAGAAGGATGAAAGCACCTTTCTTATTGAAGAAAGTCTAAGAGAGTTGAGGTTGTTCACTCTGGAGAAACAAAGGCTCCAGGGACAACCCATTGCATCTTTTCATTACTTAAAGGGCTTTATAAGAAAGAAAGAGCCTGTTTTTACCAAGACCTGTAGTGACAGTAGAAGGGGGAATGGCTTTAAACTGAAAGAGAGTAGATTTATGTTAGATATTACGAAGAAATTTCTTACTGTGAGGATGATGAAGCACTGGGACAGGTTGTGCAGAGAAGTTGTGGATGCTCCACCCTTGAAAGTGTTCAAGGCCAGGCTGAATAGTCCTTTGAGCAGTCTTGTCTAGTGGAAGGTGTCCCTGCCCGTGGCAGAGGGTTGGAACTAGGTCACCTTTCTGAACCAAACCACTCTATGACTCTATTACTCTGGAATTTAACAAAGTAGTCAGACTATTTCCTATATGTTTAAAACTTTGATAGAAATTTATGCTTGTCAATGCAAAATCAGACCAGAATCATTAGAAAAAATAGATATGGCAAGATGTGCAAGTAGTAACATCCATGTCAGTGATTTGAAATCATATGAAGGCAAAGCACATTATCATGGAAGAGATCTAAAACAGGCTATGGTGCTGGTACTTGTATCCCCTCTTCTATGTCACTCCAGACATGGTTTCTATGGATTTATCACGTGGCTATTTCCTTTATCACGTGTAACGCCAAATTCACTTGTTATGAAGTGACCTGTAGCAGGAAAGACCTAGCTAGAAGATTCCCTCTCCCTAAGCATGTTGGTTGTTAACGTATCTGCATGGGTGTTCAGACTGAACCCATGCAGAATAGTTACAGAAGCTTTTACTTGCCTGGTGTGGTGAAGAACTTGCTGGAAGGTGGAAGATCAAGTGAGACAGGAAGATGACAGCAATGAAACTTTGCGACAAGTGCAAGAGAGATGTTATGTAGTTCAGTTATGTCTTGAGAGCCTCTATTTTGCTACACACCAGCGCTAGGGGGAAAAAGGAGCCTTAAGCTGTGAATGAATGCTTAAAATTTGTTTACTAACAATGGCCAATCCTTTAGCAAAGTCTACAGCAAAGCCAAGTGATTTTTGTCTTACATCACGTGTACTTTTCAAAGATGAGCAGAGGGAACCTCCCAAACTTGCTTTGGCTGGCACACACAGGCATCCAGAACCCTAAATAGAATTGAAAGGACAGACATTCTAGCCTTTTGGTTCACTGTTCTCCTAGCACTATGACCTTTTTTTTTTGGACTTGAAAGTGTTCCCAACATGGAACAAAAAAACCCCTAAAAATCTGCAAGATTGCATTTATAATATCAAACTGCAATGTCTGCAGATTTTGTACTCAGAGATTACTGATTGGATTTATTTCTATGTCTTCAGACCTGAATATTCAGGGAACTCCACTATACTGCTGTACCCCCTGGAATGCACAGACTTGCAGATGCTAATAAGCAGAACTGGATCTTCCCAGGGAATAAACTGAGAGGAGGAAGACTTTGCTGTTTGTAAAAAGAAAGTGTACGGTGAGATGAGGAAAGGAGGGTGTGAGAGCCATGCAGCAGCTGGGGACTGCTGTGGTGAGGATGTTATTGGCTGGCAAAAAGGAAACAGTTGCCAGTCACAGGTTGTACCAGAAGTACATTTATAGAAGGAATCAAATCCACCACCTGTAACTTCTTCAGATGACTGTGTGAAGAGTTCAAGTTGGTTTGTGGTGTCTCTTCCCTTCCTCTTTGGACACATGCTAATAATGTCTGTAACCTTCTCTCAGTGAAAAAAGCATGTTCCCACTTTGGACATGAAGTTCAAAATGGCAACAACAACCTACAACTTCTGTGAAGTTTTATGCTGTGAAGCATTCATGGCATGACTTAATAGTTCTAAAAAGCAATGTGATTTAGTTATAAAGTAGCTATCAACTGATACTGTCTAAGAGATGCCTCATCTTGCTCCATTTGGTTGATTCCCTCTATAGTTAGCTAGATTATAGTACCTAAAGAAATGTCTAACCAAAATGCAGGTAAAAATGTCTCAGCTGTCAAAAAGATTTCACAAGGCAAAAATGAGAAGTCCTTTAAGAATGAAGAGAGGTAACTACTGGGGTGAAATTGTGTAGTTTATTCCAGAATTTCTATGGAAGATCAGGTTTCAAAATGTGTCTTTTTTAAACTACTCTACTTTCTTTTGGGGTGATGCTTTTTAAGAAACAAACAAAAAAGGTTTAGTGAGAGAACACTTTATTTGCAGAATGCATGTGCTGTAGACGTGGGCTATAAAGGGCAGGAAAGAGACTGTTTAGCTGCAGTTGAACCATTCAGTGGCTTTGTTCTTCTCCACTCTGAATGAGGTGGTCAACATGCTGGAGCAGTTATTGGGCAAATTTGGCTCTAGCATTTGAATAATTTCGTCAGTCCATTTTTACAGAAGCACATTTTTAGTGAAAAGAAAATCAGTCAAAGTGAAATGGGCTCTTTTTATGTGGCCTTGCCATGCGAGAGAAGTACCTTGGCAGTTTTGCCAGTAGATTCAGTCACTAAGTTGCTTGCTGAAGAGTAGGAGAAGGTAATGAAATTCATGACGAAGTTCCTAAGAGGACTGGAGCACCTCTCCTATGAAGACAGGCTGAGAGAGCTGGGGCTGTTCA
>NW_008672156.1:0-3852 GCF_000695815.1 Acanthisitta chloris | reverse complement strand
AGTGTTCACAGCCAGGTTGGATGAAGCCTTGAGCAACCTGATCTAGTGAGGAGGTGTCCCTGCCCATGGCAGGGGGTTGGGAGTAGATGATCTGTGAGGTCGATTCCAACCCCTAAAATTCTGTGATTCGATAAATGTTCCTGCATACCTGTCCAGAGGTTTGGGAGCTGAACATCTGAAAAGTACAGAAACACTGAGCACAATTTTAAGATTTCCACTTTTACTGCAGCACTAAGTAAGAACTCTCATGAGCTGAATATAATTAGAATGTATTTTCTCCTGAGGCTAAAATTACTACAGACTGATTAAGAGATAATCTATTATAAGCCATCAAGGTCTAAAACCATCTCTCAGAAACTGATCTCATATCCAATCCCTATTTTAGAGGTAATGTCAGTGGGATTGAGTTTTATCAAAGGCTAAGAGCTCTATAAATGGTGAGTCAAAATGAGACAGTGTTTTGAAGGATAGAACACTGTTCAGTCACTGTCTTTTCTGCTCTGAGTGACTAATGTGACTTAATTATTGCATTTGATAGATAGTGGTGCTACCAAATTCACAGTGCAGCACTGAGTTATTAATTGCAATATGCCAAAGGCAACTGCTTCAGATTTCAGAAGCATAGATATTATAGCTTTTTAGGGGTGGAGGGGCAGGGAGAGAAGTCCTACAAGGCTCCCATTTTCTTTCCATAGGAAGTGCTCATGCAGTTTCAATACACTGACAAGAACACTAGCGTATTTTGGCTGCTGTTTAGGGCCTAGTCCTCTGCAAAGTCCTCTGTTGGCTCCTAGGCACACAGGAAATACTTATGTGCTTAAAGGAGCTGGTCCTTAAGAGTATGTTAGCATAGTAAATGAACATGGAAGTGTGGCAGAGAAACCTTTGGAGGGCCTTGGCAGGGAAGAAATGGGCCAAAGCTGTAGAGTGAGGCTGTCGGTCAGGAACTGGGCCTGGCTGCCAAACTACCACAACAATTTTAACCCAGCTGCTGCAGATTGTGTCAGTTGTGAAGATCTGACAACAAAGTTTTTGCTGGGGACTATGAACTCCGTGCTTTGTACCAGGACCTCAGGTAACCTGCCCCAGAGTCCACACTGGCAAAGCTTCACTATTACTCACCTTCTGCTAAGCAGGACAAAGCTACCCTAGATCCTTACATGTGCCGGTTTTGTATGATAGTGAGATGTAATTGCAATGGTAGTTACTGACAACCATGAAAAAATTACAGAATCACGGAATCAGTTAGGTTGGAAGGGACCACAGTGGGTCATCTGGTCCAACCTCCCTACTCCAGCAGGGCCATCCCAGAGCGCATGGCACAGTATTGTGTCCAGATGATTCTGGAATACCTCCAGGGAGGGAGAATCCAGGACCCCTCTGGGCAACCTATTCAGTGCTCAGTGACTGCACAGGAAAGTTCTTCCTCATGTTCAGGTGGAACTTCCCAGGCATCAGTTTTTGCTGTTACCTCTTGTTTTATTGGTTTCCCGCCCTGAGCAGAGTCTGATCATTCTCTTGGCATCTCCTGTTCATGGACTTGATCCATTACTGAGGTCTGTCTCAGTCATCTCTTCTCAAGACTGAACAGCCCCAACTCCCTCAGCCTTTCCTCAGCACTGAGGTGCCCCAGTCCCTTCAGTCCCTTTAAAAGAAGGTATTGGTAAGTCTGTTGGGAATGGGGCAGGAATAGGAATGATGACTGCATAATTACAGTATCAAATATAAATTGGCCCCTGTCACTGCAAAACACAGCTCTGGTGACAGCCAAGTGACTTCAAACAAATTCTCCACAGGCAAGTCATTACCTCTCTGTTCTCACCTTTGGCTTGCCTGACTTGAGACACATCTGAATGCTCAGGAGTTCTGAGCATTCACAAATGGAACCAAAGTCCCTAAGAGCAAATTGCTCAGCCTACTCTCAGGTAGCTCCTGTATTATGAAAAATCAGTGCTAAAGTGGAAGCAGGCATCAAACTTGCTGAAATTTGACTTGACCTTTGTGCTCAGTAATGTTTGCTTCACAGAGGTGCTACAAGATCAATTAATGTTTGTGAACAAGACCATACAGCAAAGGACACAGAAAACCTGTGATGATGTTATTTCTCTTTGCTTTAGCACAAGATCCAGAGTGTGCGGTGAGTATTGTTCTTGGCTGACAGAGAAGCTGGAGTTGCTAGGTTGATTGTTTCTGGTCTTCAGCCTTAACCAGAGGGAATTACATTATTGCCTCAGCTATTTAGCACTTCCTTTTCTCCCTTTTCAGCAAATTATAATGCAGAAGATTTGTAAGAGTTGTTACTGCACAAGCTTTATCAAGTCTACAAACTTCTTCCTTCCCCCAGCCTTTGAACATTACTGGATCTCCATTCCCACTGAAAGAAAGTAGATAATACTTTCCTTTTGAAAGTAGCTACTCCCCCCTCTTAGAAAGCAGGTCTGACTGTAGTAGGACGAACATCTCTAAACCCAGACTTTTACGAGATCTAAGACAGAGAAAATGCTGGTGAAGGCAACTTGAAGAAAATGAGGACCAAGATAAAGTGTGTTTATAACTATTTGACTCTTATTTAGATTACATCATAGTCTACAAAAGGCTTAAAGTGCTGCTACGTGCATCTTCGAGTTAACACAAACACAAGTGCAGTCGAGTAGAGTATTCCAAGATCCCAATGGTTTACATGGATAATGACTTGGCAAGGCCCTGAAATATATGTTGGATTATAATAGCAGTGTCTAATTTTTAGATAGCCTGACATCTAGTGGAATTTATTGCTCCAAACAGAATATATTTTGTGCTCAGTTCTGGGCCCCTCAGTTTGGGAGGGATATTGAAGGGCTGGAGCAGGTCCAGAGAAGAGCTGGTGAAGGGACTCAAGCACAAGTGCCATGAGGAGAGGCTGAGGGAGTTGGGGTTGTTTAGCCTGGAGAAGAGGAGGCTCAGGGGAGACCTTCTCACCCTCTACAACTCCCGGAAACAAGGTTGGGTTCAGTCTCTTCTCCCAGGCAACCAGCAGGAGGACAAGAGGGCACAGACTCAAGGTCGGCCAGTTAGGTTGGATATTAGGAAGAGATTTCTTATGGAGAGAGTGATCAGACATTGGAATGGGCTGCCCTGGGAGGTGGTGGATTCACCATCCCTGGAGGTTTTCAAGCTGAGACTGGATGTGGCACTTGCTGCCGTGGTCTAGTGACCATGGTAGGGTTGGACTTGATGACCTTGGAGGTATTTTCCAACCTGATTGATTCTATGATTCTATGATCTGCACTCATCTGCATCTAAAATGACTGAGGAAAATGGAGAAAGTGAAGTATCCCATTCCTGGCTACAATAGTAAGGTTCTCACCTGGAGAAGTGCCTCAGAAGTGCATTAGATAAAATGTGAGAAAAGGATTGGTGCTGAGTCCTGCCTCTTTCACAGACATGCTGCCAAGTGATCCAGCATCCCTGATGCAGTTTCTTCTTTTGAGCTTTGAAACCATTTCTAATGACAGATGTAGGAGGATCCAAGACACTTGGATAGGTTGTCTCAAAAGGGGTTTGAACCTGCATCTACTATGTGTCCCTCAATAGCGAGGTGAGGGTGGCCTCATCTTCAGCCCTTTTCCGTGCACTGCACAGAGTGGTCGAAGTTGGGAAAGACCTTTAGGATCGTCTGATTGAACTATCCACCCATAATCACCCCTAAAATGTATCCCGAAGTGCCACATCCAGACACCTCTGGAACAATTCCAGAGACGGGAACTCTACCACCTCCCTGGGGAACTTATTCCAGTATGTGAACACCGCGGGGGCCGGTGCGGGACGCGGTGCGGGAGGGAGGAGGGGGAGGTAGAGAGGGAGGCGGTGCGG
>NW_008672155.1:0-3056 GCF_000695815.1 Acanthisitta chloris | reverse complement strand
AGCCCATTAAACAGAGACAGCCCGCTGGGGGAGCCATCAGGGTTGAGGCGCTAACGATCACTGCCCCACTTGCTTTAACCCTTGTGGAGACAACAATAGAATACATACCACTGGCTATCCCCACTCTGCAACCCAGGACACCGCTTCTAAGCAGCAATAATAGAGTGACTCTAGCAAAGCAAGTGCTTCATTTGTAGTGATTTTCAGCTTTGATTTTAGTGTTGCTTTGATCATATTAAAACACATCAACTGATCTAATCCATTGTGCTGGTTTGAAAGCAAACCAGTGAGAGACTCCAAGTCAGAAATACACTTTAATAGGGAAAACAAAGAAAAATAAATGCATCAGTACAAAAAGAAACCACTGACAGATTCAGAAAGCAACCTGACACCCTATCAGTCAGGGTGTTGGTATTAGTCTGATTAAATGGTGGCTGCAGTCCTCCTGGAGTGATGGGTCTGTTTGAAGCAGTGATTCTGTAGATCTGATCTTCACCTGAAGGTCCAGTGGTAGCTCTTGTCCTCTGGGAATCCAGTAGGTAAGGGCTCCCTGTGCTGGTCCAAACCCCAGATTATATCCAGGTGGGAATGTCTGGCTCCTCCCCCGGGGGTGAAGCATCTCACAATGGGATGATGTAATTCTATGGGTCATGGGGTGGGTCCTTGACAGCCCGGTTCTGTGGGAGCAGTGCCCCTGTAGATCTGGTCTTCACCTGAAGGTCCAGTGGTAGCTCTTGTCCTCTGGGAATCCAGTAGGTAAGGGCTCCCTGTGCTGGTCCAAACCCCAGATTATATCCAGGTGGGAATGTCTGGCTCCTCCCCCGGGGGTGAAGCATCTCACAATGGGATGATGTAATTCTATGGGTCATGGGGTGGGTCCTTGACAGCCCATTAAACAGAGATAGCTTCTGGAGGGAGTTATCAGGAATGAGTAGGAGATAGGGAGCACTGCCCCACCTGCTTTAACAGCTTGTGAAGATGATAATAGAATACATACTATTGGTTACACCCTACATTGTAACCTAGGACATCCATGTATAATGTTGTGGATGCTTTAACTGCTGACATCTTCCTCAGACAGACCCTATGTATTGTGTCTAGTGTGGTATCTATGCTGGTCAACAAATCCACATCTAGGATGGGACACAAACAGCCCAGGTCAAGCCCTTTCCTTCTGGGAGTTTTATGAGGGGCATCAACTCTCCTTGCCCAGTGCCAGTGGTGGCCCTTGGGCACACACCAGGGAAGAACAAAGCCACTCAATGTAAAACAGAAAGTCTGCAAAGCCAATTGAATCCTGGGTCAGGAGTGTGGGCAACAGGTGGAAGGAGGTGATTCTCCCCCTCTGCTCTCATGAGACCCCACTTGGAATACTGCACACAGTTCTGGTGTCTTCAACATAAGAAGGACATGGAACTGTTGGAGCAAGTCCAGAGGAGGTCACAAAGTTGAAAAGAGGACAGGAGCATCTCCTCTATGAAGACAGGCTGAGGAAGTTGGGGCTGTTCAGCCTGGAGAAGGTTGTGTGGAGACCTCAGAGCAACCTGCCAGGATCTGAAAGGGCTACAGGGGAGCAGGAGAGGGACTCTTGGTTAGGAGCTGCAGTGACTGGACAAGGGATAACGGGTTCAAATTGAAGGAGGGGAAATTCAGGCTAGATGATCTCTAAGGTCCATTCCAGCCTCTAAAATTCTATGATTCTATGAAAACTACTGTGTTCAGTTTTGAGCCCGCCCCTCACTTTAAAAAGTACATTGATGTGCCAGAGTGAGTCCAGCCAAGGGCAATGAGGGCAGTAAAGGTCTAGAACACCAAGCCTGACAGAGCTCAAGGAGTGTTTGGCCAATGCTTTCAGGCACGCGGTGTGATTCTCAGGGATGTTCTGTGCAGGGCCTGGAGTTGGACTAGGTGATCCTCAAGGGTCCCTTCCAACTCTGAATATTCTGTGATTCTGTGTTGTGTAGTATGAGGAATGGCTGAGGAAATTGGTTTTGTTTAGCCTTGAGAAGAGGCTCAGGAGTGACCTCATGGCTCTCTGCAACTCCCTGACCAGGGCTGGAGAGAGGTGAGGGATGGTCTGTCCTGCCATGGCTGCAGGGAGAGGACTAGAGGGAATGGTCTTGAGCTGAGCCAGGGCAGAGTCAGAGGAGATGTGAGGAGAAATGTTTTCCCTGTTAGGGTGTTCAGGCACTAGAATATTGCCCAGGGAGGTGGTGGAGTCTCCATCCCTGGAGGTGTTTAAGAGGCATCTGGATCTGGCGCTGGAGGAATCAAAGAATCATAGAATGTTAGGCGGTTGGAATGGAACTTAGATATCATCCAATCTGGCTTTGAACACTGCTAGGGTTGGGGCAGCCACAGCCTCCCTGGGTAACCTGTGTCAGTGTCTCACCACCCTCACAGGAGAAACCTTTTTCCTGATACCTAACTTAAATTTCCCTCTCTCAATTTGTACCCATTGCTCCTTGTCCTATCACTGCAGCTCCTAACCGAGTTCCTCTCCAGCTTCCCTGTAGCCCCTTCAGATACAGAAAGGTTGCTCTGAGGTCTCCACACAACTTTCTCTTCTCCAGGCATTTCCTTGAAGTATGACAGAACAAGATGATTCTTTAACTAACTACTGGATGTGTCTTGATGGGCAGCACTTCCCTGCTCTAATGGGAAAAGAACCTAGACTTTCCCTCCTTCAGTTTGAACCCATTACCCCTTGTTCTATCACTGCAGTTCCTAACACAGAGTCTCTCTCTGGCTCCTTGTAGACCCTTCAGAGACTGAAAAGCTGCTCTGAGCTTTCCATGCAACCTTCTCTTCTCCAGCCTGAACAACCCCAACTGGATTAGGCTTTACAGCAGTGACAGGTTAATGGTTGGACTCGATGATCTTAGAGGTCTCCTCTAGCCTTGACGACCCCGCGACTCTAAGCTAAGTACGGGCGGTGCAGCCAGGCCGCGTGGAGGCACAGCGGCACTGTGCCTTCCCCCTGGGCCGCATCCAGAGCGAGGGGAGAGAGGGAAGTGAAGGCAGCGAGCGCGGCCGGTCCCGCCCCGCGCGCCGTG
>NW_008672154.1:91116-127467 GCF_000695815.1 Acanthisitta chloris | reverse complement strand
TATAACATATAAATATGTAAATATCCTTTATATATATATTCAGGTTTACAGATAAATAAATGTATTTCACAAATATTTTCAGCCTTATGACCTTCAAAGGTTATAGACCTGTGGCAAGATTTGTGACATTCAACAAAGTTAAACTGACCGTGCACTTAAGCAGAAAACTCAGAAAACCCTGCAGTCCAACCCACATAACAACTGTAATTGAATCAGGGATTCTGGCTTGAAATATGATTACAAGTTACAGAAAGTTACATACTGTGCTGGTTTGAGCTGAAGTAGAGTTAGCTACACACATGGCAGCCTGGGTTTTTTTCCTGTGTTTAAGTACAATGCACATGTTCAATAAAAAGGCAGTCCAGTATTAGGAGTGTTTATGGACAGACAGCCCAGACAACTGGAGAATTGGAGGGTGGTTGTGATTATTTAGAGGAGTATCTACATATCTGTTCTGATACGTATCAGAAAAAAAAACGCATAAATTAAACAGTTCTGACTTAGTCTATCACAACTAGAGAGCTTTTGGAATAGGAGGCTTTACATCACTTGGAGAATATACTTCAGCATAAATCTCTAAAGGCAAAAGAAGGGGAACAGTAGTAACATACATATATAGTCGCTATTGATAGTGTCTCACTAGCCTAAATATTTCTGTAATACTCAGTATTGTGCTAGTGAGTGGTAGATGCAGCATGTATGAAGAGCTGCTTCATGCTAAGAAAGCCTTCATCTAATACCAGAGAGGAATTCATGCATCTTTAATAGGATTTCAAATGACAGCCTCAAATATCCTTTAAAACAGAGGACAAATATTGGGACATACCCGTAAGGTGTCTTTTCTTCCCTTCTTGTGTATGTTTCTTTGGGGGAAAATAAATGAACTGCTTTTCCTTTAGAGAGATGGAGAGAGAGACATTGTTTCTAAATGAATGGGAAAGACCCAAATCCTTGGCTGCAATTAGCAGATCTAGAGGAGTAGTCAGGAAACCTACACTATGTTCGTAACAGATGTCACTGCAAAGGTACACAATTCTCCTGACAGACTGCAAGAGGTTTGTTGTGCTGCAAATTTAAATAATGTCACAGACCAAGGAGGACATGGGCACAACCAGCCCTAAGCAAAAGCACCTGTCCCCTACTACAGACATGCAACCATTTCTTGAAAAATCCCCATTCTTTTCCCTCCTTGGTTGTTTTATGGCTATGAATCTTCCTCTAAAATGAATATAATGCACATCACAGTCTTCTTGGTTGCAGTGGCTTTGACACGCCAAGTATTTTCATGCACATTAATAAAGCAAAATCCAGGAACTGGCACAGCTTTCTCTTACTTCACTTTGTGCTTTTAATGCTTGTTCTGTGGATGCAAGCCTTACTGTCAGGGCTATTCTTTATGAGATGGAAAGAAGCTCTTCTATTCTTATAAGGGGTTTCATTGAAAAGCAAAGCCACTTCTCTGCATTTATTTAAGTGCAGAGCTAGAATAGAGACCAGCGTGATGAATTTTAAACAGAGTTCACATCTGGTCCAGAAACCACAATCAATTTATTGCTGTATCTGAAACATTTTCAGCATCTGTCATATAATATATTTTCACACGTTTCTAACAAGACATTTTCTTGGACGTAACATAGACAGGTATATCTGTCAGTTCAATTTCATGCAAACGAAACAGAAGAATTTTTGGCATGGTTTATTATACTGTCTTTGGAGCAGTGTAACTATCATGTGAAAAGGGTATTATTTAAGAATGCCAGAAGTTCAGCAATTTCTTCCAAAATGTGGAACTACTGACTACACAGCAGATTTTATTTTGTTTTTAAATCTATACCTTTCTTTTTTCCATTTTGATAGAATCCATTATCCCATGTATTTGAGAGAGAGGTGCATACCTCCATATTATAAAATCTATCTTAGTCCATTCTGGGAACTCTCACGTTTTATGTTAAAGTGGAATCTTCCACTCATTATGGCCACTCATTACTTAGTCCATTCTGGGAACTCTCACGTTTTATGTTAAAGTGGAATCTTCCACTCATTATGGCCATTTAATCATAACTTTGCTCAAAGTTTTATTAAAAATTAAATGGCAGTACAAATCATATTAAAATTCTTAAGAGCTTCACGTTTTCACCCAAACCTGTCATGGGCTTTCCCACACAGAACCACAGATGTATCAAATAGCTTGACAGCACTGCAGCCCTATAAATAGGTACGCCAACTTGCCCCCATATTGGCCCCAGTACAACCATTTACCACCTAATTTTTGGCTACATAAACCGCCTCTAAGCACTTTCTCATTTGAAAACCCTGGGGTTCCTGTGAGAGCACTGCATCAGCACACAAAATCCTGCACTTCTCACCCTTCCCCCTGTGCTCACATAAGATTGTCTACAGCCATTACTTCTCTGATGAGACAAAGGAAAGGCAGTCCAGGGTCTGTGCTGAGTATCATGTCTTGGTGATAATTTAGTTTGTTTGCCCTTTATTATCTCAAGTTGAGAGACAACGAAGTTTGTCACAGCATACTGGGTGCACCCATAAGCAAGCAAGCCAGCCTGTGCTTTTGCTGAAAGCACACCTGAGAAGTGGGGAATCATATGGGCCTGCTGCACAACAGTCCCCCACTGTGGGAGGAAGACCCTGAGATGATTATAGATGTGTTCCTATTAAATTAATATCTGCCATAATTTAGGATGACATTTAGCTCCTTAAACTGAGGAGGGCCATATTTTACTATCAGGAGCAGATAAAATAACATGGTCCCTGCCAGGCAGAGAGATTTTGGACTTTCAAAAATTGGCTTAGATATTGTCTATAAAACTGAGCAAACTAACCTGTGTCTGCAGAAAACCTGCAGGCAAAACTGGAGGAGGAGAGAGAGTTTTGTAAGAAGTGACTGTCCTAGACTCTTCAGGCCATGGAGGGGATCTGCATGGAGACCATGGTGCCACAGGACAACGTGGCCTGGAGGGTCACAGCTGAGCAACTGAACCAGACAGGGGCATTGATGATCCCATACCAATATTTGCTAATTTTCTCAGCTTTGCAGAGATTTTTTTATCACTGGGCAAAGAGGAAAAGCTCGTGAGGAGGGGAGTCGAAAGCGGCATCCTCACCGGCACCCCCATGCATCCTGTGCCTCAGGGATGCTCATCATCTTGTTTTCCACGCCAAAATGTAGGTGAGAAGTAATAGTCCAGGGGCCAAGGCAGAGTGAGGTGGGTGTCTGTTTGCTGGGCTGTGGAACTCAAAAACTGGTTGCCACCTGAGTTTCTTCCCCAGGAGCTCTAGGTAAGGCTTGAGACAAACACGAAGCTTGAAAAAATGTCAATTTGTTATCTGTTGCATTTTAATTTGTAGTAAATGTTTTACTGACTTTCTGAATAAACCTGTGACAGTTTTAAAATTTGGTCTTAGGAAGCTGAGGTATTAATCTAATCTAAAGACCTCGTGCTCTTAACAAAACTTAGGACCCTGATTCATTCTATCACTCTTGTTTTAGTTTTCTCCACTATGAATCCAGGTTTTCACAAGCAGATTCTCTCAATTTCATGTGGGCTTGGTTCCACAGTAAAAAAAAAGATATATTTCCAGTGAATATGCCACATGAAGCTTGCCAGTTCCTTTGAATAAGTTTAACCATTTGACTACTAAACAGCATAGCAGGTATATGGTGAGTAACTGCATGAGCCAAATATGTCTAATCAAAGGTGTGATTCAAATTAAAGTGCTGGTATCTTAGTGAGACATAGTTCCTCAAAGAAGCCCATAAAGGTTGCAATGGCACAGGCCAGCAAAGGGTTAAAGAAGTATAATTCACACCGTGGCATGAACTGAATTAACAAGAAAGAAAAGGAATCTCATCATGGGAGAAATTAGGTGGTATATGATATTTTACTTAGAATAGAGCTTTTTCAATATATATTTCTAATTATTTTAGCCTGAAAAAGAGGACACTGTACTTCACGTGTGACTTTGAAGAGTTCTAAGGTCCTCATTTAATACCAATGTTTTAAAATAACTGCACGTTGGCTTTTAGTACCAAGTTATTCAATAAAGTGCAGAACTGATGGGTTACAGAAAAATCACCTGTGGAAAGAGCAGATTTTTATCTTTCTCAAAACACTGTGATATGTGTTGCCAAGATTTATAACTTCCCTAGAAGCTGGAAATCCAACTTTCTCCAAAGGTACAAAGAAGTCAATGACTGCTCTGCAATGAGAAAGCCAAACCTATGGAAGACAACAGACTTGAGGAAGTAGAACACTTACATATATTTACACATCTGTAGTCATTTGGGACAACTGACGTTTGAAAAAGAAAATTCTCACATCTTTCTCCCACTTAAGTCATAAATAGTTAAGACAAGGTCCTCACCTGTCTTAAATTTTGCTAGTGTGCTGTAAAGAGGTCACAGGCAGGCAGGAACTGACTTGAGAAGCAGATGGAGACAGGGGCTACAGATGGATAGTGTGGAGTGGCAGGAGACAGCTGAAGGGGTTAGCACATCACCCGGCCGTCCCGTGGGCAAGCGTCAGGTGAGCAGGGCACCAAGCGTGAAATCCTGGCACACCAGTGGCAAGCATTGCTAACCATCAGGCTGTGATTTAACAGACAAGTCTGAGCCTGCGTCATAAAGCAGATATGTAGTGCCAGGTTGTATCAGATTAGAAGCTGCACAGTTGTGTTTCGGGTTGCAAGTATTTCAAATCAAAATGCAATGATCAATTTTCCCCTCTCTCCGACTGTGCAGTTCTGCAAAATGTTTTCACTGTCTCAGCTTTAAATATTGATGCTGAACATATGTATAGTATGACAATCCGCAGGCATTTTGTGCTTTAATTCTGCAGTAATAACTCAGCTGTCTCCAATACCACATATGATGCACTAGTTGTAGTTTAGTGTTAACAAACCTGGGACCCCTGTATTTCTTCAGCTCTCATTCAAATCGCCATTCATACACATTATGCTTGTTTCCTGTCACTGCACATCTTGAAGTCATAGGAAATGCACGTGTGTACCCAATTTGTCTGTGATGAGCCAAGTTTGTGAGTTAAAGCAAGACCATTTACACACCTTTCAAAAAAATAATATGGTCCATACATCCCCGATCTCAGAATGTGGCACTGTCTGTGATAGCCAGAATTGTGAATGAATAGAAGTAGCACAAGAGGCAAAACCTCTTTGTACGGCCTTTTCCAGAAAGCTCCATAAAATTGCTTCCACTGCAGCTTCTAACCAAAAGGCACATTAACTACTGCATGCAAATCAGCTGTTTGTCAGCCTCAAGTAGGTCAGCTCACTTTCTCTGCCACCACCTGTGGTTTGGTTGTTTGTCAGGCTGGGTCCGGTGTCTGGGTATTACCCGTATGACTGACATCCAAGAGAGGATCTCCTGAAGCTGCCTCAGGCTCTAGAACTCAAAAGGCTCAAAGGAAGGATGGACTTCATATTACTGCCTACAGAAATCAGACAGACCTGTCTGATTTCACACAACTGTTCAACAAATGTTATTCCTTATAGGAGAGGTTTGGCTAAGTCACCCCTGAAGACATTCATGTCCAGATGAAACACAGCACAGAGCATTTCTTTTTTTGCATGCTTGCAGCTTCAGGATCAAACTCATTATAAGAACTGAGCCATCTCACTGGCCAAAAGTTGTTTGGGGTTGACCAAACCCAAATAATTTTCAGTGTCCCCACCCAAAACAAAGCACTTCAAAACTTCAATCTAACAAAAGGTTTATTTCAAACAAAAGTAAATACAACCCCTTTTGTTTTCCTAGGGAGTGGAGAGAGGAAGGGGAAGTACTTTATTATTTTTCAGTTAAGGCTAAGTCAGCCTCTAAAAATAGAAATCTCAAAACAAACACAAGAATTATTCTTTTTTCAAAAATTGAGTCAAAATGTTTTGATTGTTTTTTCTCCTTACCCTCTCAGAAAATTGTAATTACTTAAAAGTGCATTTTCAGCAAGAATTAAACCAGAAAATTTCATCCACATCAACTCTTGACCTGTTGCTTTAAAAAAAAACCCTAAAAGCTCTCTGCCCTGCTGTCACTCAATCTGAAGCCCACAGAGGACTTGGATCAACACCACAGTTGGGAGCAGTCTGCAAAATCACTGCAAAAGAGTGCAATTGCAAAGAAACATGGTCATGGTTTTCCATGCAACCAGTGGATGCACAAGTGTTTTCCAGGAGACAGAGGTCAGAACTGGCTCCCAGCTGCTGTCAGTTTCCATGAGGATCACCCCTAGGGTCTCCAATTCTTCTGATGAACCTGTTTATTAAAATTACAGGTTTTGATAAAATATCATCATACTGTGTATCTAAATATGGCATACTTTATCTCTCTTCCTCTTCCCCTTACAACCGGTAAACACCAATGGGACACAAGATGGCAGTACGTTTTCTGGTTTTCCTTTTTTTTGCTGAGAGGTTAGGTGTTTTATTAGACTGAAGGAGGCTGCTTTACTGCATTAACTCGGAATTAATTGTGTGAACATGCCTGTCAATTATCCAGTAATGAGCAGAGAACAGAAATACAGAGAAGGTCTGTTTCTCCTCACTTTCTCTGATGTGTGAATGGGCATAATGGTGTATGTCACCCAACACACCTGGCAAATCTCATCACAGTGTCAGTCAATATCTATATCCACATCAGCTCTGCTCAGACATAGACCTACTTAGTCAGTAGAGATGAGTCCCACCCATAGACACTCCCAATGGCTAATGTGAAAAGCAAATACAGAAGGAGTCAGTGTGTGCTCACCATTCCCAAATAATTCATATATTTTATTATTCTATTCTATAATCCTGTAATGCCAAAGGAGCAAGTAATCTCAGAGTCCTGAAACTCCAGCTGAGAGATCTAATCCCCAGGCTTCAGGTGTAAGCATTCTCCTTCTGTGGCACAACAGCCCTTGAATTTCTTCCTACAGCCTGATCAGGAGAGATGGCAGACACTTGGTGGCCTTCTGCACCAACAGAGATGGAGCTAGTGTGCTGAAAGATGGAAGTTGTATGCACAGATCCCTTCACAGCCAGTGAAAATTAAATGTGCATCCTACCAGACCATGGTCCTCTTAATATCTAGATGGACACCTCCTGTACTGAGTGGTGAAACATTCACCACACCACCCAACCCTGTCAAGATGGGAGCAGTTCTGGGCAAAGACAGTAGCATCATTCTGGGATGCACTGTTGAAAGTCCAGTGAAGTCATAATAAGAACACTTCTAAGAATAAAAAACAGAGTACAAGTTTTGAGGAACCCTGGGAACTTCTGGGCTTTGGATTTCCTCTTTAACCAACTAAACCCTCAGCTGCTCATTTGAATCATTGGGCCTTAGAATCCAATTACTTTCTGTAAAAGTTGCAGAATATGTAATAAAAAAAATAGAGTTTTCCAAAGGACCTCAGCTGGAAGTCATGTGCATCCCTCTACCCCTACATCTCTGCTGGCTTCTCCAATGTGCTCTCAGAAATTTCATTCCCCAGATCAGTCCTACTGCACTGCATTTCCTTTGTGCAACATGAAGGAAAAGGGTGTAGCAGACACACAAATCTGACCTGGGAAAGCTTCTGAAAGCTGCTGAATGACTACTTGAGTTTATTTTGTCCTGAGCAAATCATACCTTGCAAAGAATATTTTTTTCATTTGAAACACAGCTAACAGTGAAGTGCTACTGGAATTGAAACACAAGTCAGCAGTCTCAGTGAAGAGGAAAAAAATTGATGATCAATTTATCCTTTTTTCTCCACAAACTGTCCTTTTCACATCAAGCCTCAGACTTGACAGCAATATAAAGAAAACTTCCAGATCCATAGCAATGTGTTACAACAGAGCAAGCTGCTTTTCAGTGCCGGAAGTCTGGCTCCTTTAGCAAGCACTACCACTAAAAGTTTTTTTTAAAGGCTATAGTAAAGCACTCTCTAGCCAACTTGTCCCAAACTGTGAAATCAAATGGACTATGTAAGTCCAGTATCACTAAGGCTGGTGAATACAGTGGAATGAAATCTCTGCCCAGAAAAATACCCTGTCTATGGAGTAATGCTATAGACACCCCTGAGCAGATGGGACTTAGAAAGGTACATGACATCTAGAGATGAAAATAGCTTTTACGAATAAAAGACCAAAACAAGACAGCAGGTCTGATTCTGATCTCACCTTGCTGTAAATCACAAGTCACTCCATTTAGGCTGAATGTTAAGTCAAATCAATGTAAGAGCCTTAATTTTTAGGAAAGGATAATTATTTTATTCCCTTCTTTCTAATTTGAAGCAACCCATCAAGAGTCCAGCTGGCTGCAGGCTGTAAAAGAGCATTTCTCTGGATGAAACCAACCCTTCTCCCTCCTTTAAATCCCCTGTCCTCTAGTAAAAGACTTTAATAATGTGTAAGAGCTATTTTTGTTGGGGTATGCCCAGTTGTCCCAGACATAATATAGACTGTCTCCCAGTCCAAGATCAACTCAAGTGGCCACTGTGAAGCTGTGAAGTCAGAGACATGCAGCATGAGAGTACCAGAAGTACCTTTTAAAACAAAAGGTAGGTCTTTCCCCCTTCTGTGTCAGATCACCTGTAACCAGTGGAGACTCAGCTAGCAAGTAGCTTCCTGGCCTGTTGCTGGCGTCTGAAGACCTCTGTCTCTGAAGGGCTCTCTATTTAGGTCACATCCATTTTCAAAACAACTCAATTTCTTTGTGGAAAATTTTAAAAATTACTAGAAGATATATTTCTTCCTACATCTGTCAGGGTAATGTTACACATCCTGATCTGCGAGAGAGATGAGCAGGCTCACAGACGTGTCTTGGTTTCAAGCCAGACACTACCAATGTTAAAATGTGCAGTTTCTGTGTCCAAACCAGCATCCATACTGAAATGATAAAAAAGTGTACAAAACTCTCAAGAGAACCTGTGTGAGTCTTACCCTTGCTCACACTTGCCTAGTTGCAGTAGCATTAAACCCTCTCCAAGTAGGGTTAATTCTATCTTTTTAATTTAAATGAAAATGTTCTCCTTTTCCCATGTGAGCTTGTAAAGTCATGGGAACATATTCTACTGCCTTCCTGACATAAATCAATGGATATATTGGAGGGACAGGCCAAAAAATATATACATTTCTTGCCCTTCAGCTCTATTTCACCCATAAGCATTTGCCCACATCCTGGAACAGAAGAAATGTTTTCTTTCCATTGAATTTCCGACTTTCATATTTCTGCAGAAGTTGGCCATCACCACACAGTTGATATTAACAACTTGACCCAGAATCTGTTAGGAAGATAAACTCTTTTAACAGAATGACAATTATAATTCATCCAAAAATACCTACAAACAGAATATAACTGCAATACAAGTGAAGGTTTTTATTGAGGATACTCTCAAATACAAACTCCTTTCCAGTCTGATTCTCCTTCGAACATAGCTTAGTTTAATAGGCAATTGCCAATTTATTTATCCTACTCCTGTTCAGAATATACACAAATTCATTACTTTGAATATAACAAAAGACTAAAAATCTATGGAAAACCAGACATTTCTTGGCCAACAGTGTGTAAACTGTGACAGTTTATAAATTCAGGCTGCTGGAAAGTGAAAGTTTATGGTCCTTAATAAACTATCACATAGAATAGTTACAGGCACATGTTAAAAAAAGTAGTCTAGAAGGAGAGAAAAACAAAATATAAATTAATTGCATATAACATGCTGTAAGGTATATTCTGTCATTCCTGTGGACCAGTGTCCATCTGGGGGCCTGTGCATGCACAGTGAACCTCAGTGCATGATTCTTTTCCACACCTTTCATAACAAGTATATTTTTGCAAAAAGTCTGATCTTCATCATCTTATCTTCATTGCTTTATCTTCAAGTCTATCTTGAGCAAAGCCACTCCGTTTCTGAAGTGCACCCTGAAGTGCTCTGTGGCTGTGGCATAGCATCTGTCTGCTGGCAAAGGAACCTGTATGACTCTAGCCTTATTAATATAAGAGTGCAATCTCTACTGAATTCACCCTTAAAGGAACCCACACGATAGGGAAAGCCACCAAACACACACCACAAGGTAGAGAATGATATCCCAGGGAAATCATCATCAGGATCCATCACAGTGCTTAGACTGTTTTTGATGCCCAAATATCTCCTGCTGGACAACTATTCCTTACTGTCTCACCTAATAGACTGAAGGACCCTGCATACTAAAAATGTCCCTACCATCCCACGTAGTGGTCTGAAGAACCCACTCTGTGCAAAAACAACTGTACCAGCTCACCCTAATGGTCTAAAAAATCCCCAGCATGAAAAAGTTCCTGGTCTTCATAGACCTGTGTGGGTTCTGCTCAGTTAGAGACCCAGAATTGTTTGTGCATCACTCAGACATGTTTTGCTGAAGAGAACATTTGGGGAGTCTGAGATGGTTCAGAAACATTAGCCCAGACCCCCTACCAGCATAGCATCCCACATATGAGACAACAGTGCTATCCTTAGGCATAACCAGTCAGTGTCATGTGTTTTAACCTGCCCTGCTGGCTTCTACACTGCCCACCTTGCATGTCCTGAGATCTGCACACAACTGGCACCTACTACTGCCTATTCTTGCTCAATGCAGCCACATTGCTCAGGTGCTTGGAGTCCCTCCACTGCTTCCACAAGTCAACAAACATCCTGTCCAGACCTGTACAACACTCATCAGCCTCTTGCCAGGTTTTTATTTTCTTGACAAGCAAAACAAGGTTTAACTTTTCTTCAGTCATTTGGCCTCAGTCTTCACCCACAGTCGACTGTTCCTCATGCAAATGGAGGCTCCCCATGCATATTCACTATGTATCACAGCTCTCCAAAAACATCTCTATCTGAAAACGATCTTCTTACGGGCTCTCCTTTCCATATGTTACACTTTCCTTGGGATTTCCTTATCTGAGCCAGGCAATATTTCTTTTTGACAAGACAAAAATTTGTTTCAGGAGAACAGAAATAAATTTGGGTTGAATTTGACTCATCTAGTTTCTGATGGGAAAGAAAGGATAAAGTTGTTTTAAAGTGATTACTTTTTTCAAAACAGCATTGATTGTTTCAAATGTGACCAAAATTTTAAAAAAAAAAACCAACCCAAACACCAAACCTGTTAAATACAGAAGTGAATGACCTCTTATCCAAAGATTACATTGTGCAGCCAACCAAATTATTTGATTTAAGCCCAAATAGTTTTTCATTTTTTTCTTTTTGCAGAAAATGGAACAATTCCTGTTCCAGGGGCTGGTGAGACCTGAACTTTTTACCTTTTCCTTATTTCTGACATTTCATGAAGACCCTAACCTATCAATCCTGATGGTCTTTAGCAGCATGCCACAGCAAACAGGGCTGTGCTCCTATCTTCCTTCTCCCTATGTGAATCCATGAGCTGGTCACCAGGGCTAGATTTCACCCAAGCTAACTTCAGAAGCTAGAACCACGAGGTGTCAACCTCAGGTCATCCCAGAGTAATGATCAGTTCTGGGGGCAATTCATGGGGCCTGTTTTCTATTCAGGGGGCTGAATGTGATTTATGAATCTGAATGCATGATGATAAGATGTCAAAAAATTGCAGCTTGAGATCAGTTTTGGAAAGAAATATATTCATATTTTGTCACCAATATGTCAAAAGGTGGAACATAAACTTGGACTGAAATAAAAGTTAATTATCTACTCTGACCATCTCTATTATATGTTGTTTCTTAATTAATCTCACACTTTGAAGTTTCAACATCCTCTTTAGCAAGATGAATGCAAATACTGCCACACTATTTCTAGACAGTGTGTCACTGCATTGATAAAAGCCACTCAGGAACATTTCTCTATAAACAGAAAGTTTCCAGGTAGAAAACAGGTTGTCTGAATTATTTTACTTTATCTTTATTATTATGTATGATTGCTTTGATTTTTTTTCTTACTTCCTTGACATTTTTACTCTTCTCAGAGGTGTATGGTGAAAGGACAACACAAACAGTTACACATTGCAAAATTTACTTGGATATTAGGGAAGATGATCTCACCATGAAGGTGGTCTGACACTAGCACAGTTTGCCCAGAGAGGTTGTGGAGCCTCTGTCCTTGGAGATACTAAGAAGTTAATAGGATATGACCCTGAGCAATTTGCTCTAATAGAGTTGGACTTCAAAGTCAGCCCTGCTTTGAATGGCAGTTAGACCACATGACCTTCAGACATCTTGTCCACCCAGAATTATTCTGTTCACTTCTGTGTTAATATCTCCTTAATAGTTGTAAACTCCCATTTAGTTTTTCAGCTTTTGACAGGTTTTCTCAAAGGTCTTCTCTAGCATAACAGTCTCAGTGATTTTGATACCTCGAGCAAACACAAGAAATCATTTGGGTTTGTTCTTAAGGCCATCAGGGCAGACATTTGTGTTTCATTGCTGTAGCACATCCATAACTCAGCTGACACCAGACCCAGACCTCACTTGCGTGCAGCTACCAAGCAGCTGTGGCCAGTGAGGCTGCATCAGGAACCTTGCTCCCATCATCCTTCCAGAGCTCAGGAGAAGCTGAGCCTCCAACATCTGCCCACATCCTAGACATCCATCACATATTAACAAGAGGTTAAAGCCACCAGGTTTGGGCTGCCCTTCTCCAGCAAGCCATCAAGCTGAAGCAGTTTCTCAGCAGAAGTTTGAAAGCTGATTGTTTTATTAATGTAAAAATTTCCCCACTGGACACATGTCAGTGTCCAGATCTCGTGAGAGCTGAAGGAAACTTCAGACAGAGCTGAGAGCATAGCCATACCCCATCACACCTGGGGACCTGGGTAGTACTAGAGAAATTACTTTTTTTTTCCTTAATAAAGCCTAATAATTTATTTCCTGGCCTTTGCACTTTTATTACAAGCTGCTATGTGTAAACGGCTTTGTTTGTTTGTTCTGTAGTTTTATAGCTGGACACTTTTGTAATTAAGGGTGTTTTTAAGTGATATGTGTATAAAACTGAAGTGGGCAAGTGGAAAAAATAAACAGAAGGAAAGTTTTTAAGACGTTATTTGAATTGGCCATGATATTCTTCCCCACTAGCTAGTGAGGTTTTAATTAGCATTGAAAATCATAAGAAACTGGAGATGAAAGAGCCCCTATTAGGTCATCCAGTCCAGTTCCCTGCCAGTTCAGAATTGTGCCCAACAGTGTATTTCCCAGTGTTTTGTCAAGTCCAGCACTAAGCCTGTTCATTACATGAATAATATGCTCTTTTGAAGTAGCAGGAGGGAAACTGCTCACAATCCAGATCCAGGCACTTTTTTACAGTTTATAGCAAAATAAGAATGATAAGCGAAGATGCAAGCCAGTACAGAAATTTATATGCAGGACTCCACATGGGGTATTTATTCTCACTATTCTTATAGAGGAGCTCACACGTGGCCAAGTAAATATGAACGACGAACCAAATGTCATAGCAGGGATTGCGGGAAAAGTGTTTAACTGCTTCACTGAAATGATTCTGAAGGGGCCCAAAAGAGGGAGAGAGGAGGAGCTGCAAAGCCGTCTTCACTCAACTCCTCCTAGCCTAGGTCAGCCTTCATCCCACAGGAATAGCATGAATAGCTCACTCACATTTAAAAAAAATCTGAGCAACCATTAAAAAAAAAGCCAAAACAAAACAAAGAAAAAAAACTCTCTAGAGTATATGTCTTGGGTGACGAATCCCATAAAAGAAGCAGCCAGGAGTGAGTTGTCAAAGAGGTGAAGGTTTCTGATAGATCAGTGAGTCAAACCAAAGATCAGGGCAGCCAGTATGAAAAGTACAGTTTGGCAGATGAAGACAAGAGATCCCTCCACATACAGCAGAAAGGCATCAGTAGGATTTCTTTATAATATCTGTGACATTTTTCTAATAAAAAAATGCCTCACATAGAATACAGCTCTTTATACATAATTGTAAGTAAAAATTACTGATGGTAAACAGCAACAGCTATCTTGATCACAAAGACATCAGCATGGACCAAAAAAAGCCAGTTTCAACCATTAGCCTGCTTAAATAGTTATATAGATACATAGTTATGCAAGTGAAACATATCAAATGCTACAGAAGATCCTTCCAAGAAAAAAAAAAACAAAAAAAAAAAAAAAACCAAAACAAAACAAAAAAGCAAAGTTGCCTGGGGATTCAAAACTAAGAAACAAACATGTAAATGACAAATAGAGTTTCTTAGACAGCCAAAAGCATGTCATAATGAACAAAGGTAATGGCCATTCCACTGGTGGGAAAGATGAATATGACAGAAAGATGAGGAAGAAAGAGAGCAATTAATGTAAACTAAAATCCAAAGTATGTAAAATCAATATGGAAGTCTGAAGACATCAGTATAAACTATGCCTAATAATAGCAAAAAAGGCTAAATCCTTGCAATATTTTAAAAATAATCCTAGATAATATTTGAATCATAGAAAAATACGGAAGGAGGTAGAAGTGTTGGGCATCTTGTTCTGGCATCCAGTTCTATTTGTGAAAAGCATGGTAAAATGTGAATAATATATTCATATCACCTGAATATTATAAGAAAAATTTGACTCCATCACAATAAGAAAGATGTTGAAGATGTACTAAAGATAACAGTTTTTATATGAGAAGGCCCATAGAATATACATCTAAAAGTTCTGAGACTTCTGCTTAAGGCAGCAATTGGCCAACTTATATTCAATTTTAATGTCTCTTTGAATGCTGGATCCATTCCACAGGCTTAAAGCGTACAGTGATGTGACAAAACACAGAAAGGGCAGGCCATGAGGCACAGGTAGCCAAAATCTGGCTAAGTGGATGTTAATTCTGGGCATCATTTAAAAGCTGGTAATGAGTAATTCTATAAATAATGAACAGGATGATGAGGATATAACTATTGGTAATCAGTACAGTTTCACAGGGAAGAGGTCTTGTCATCCTAAAAATTAAGTTGAATTGGTGTTTATTAGATTCTTAAGTGTGCAGCTGAAGTATAGATCAACTTCTAGGGTGTGTTCATTGCCCTAAAATTAGCATTATGCACAGTCAGTAAACGCTGCAGTAACTGAACCAAGTGCTGGCTGCAGTACATATTCAAAAGTAGTTATCAGCAGCCAAATTTTCCATGTGGGTGCACCTGACAGAGAGGTCTGCTATGATCAGACTGTGTGCTATTCAGCTCACTTTTCATCAGTGGCTTGGGAGTAATAAAGACAGAATGTTTTAAATCTGCACATGGAATACAGTGCAATGTGACAGTACGAGAATCCTAAGGAACTTTATGTTTTTCACCAATATTTTTTCCTCAGCAAATGGCTTTAACCCATAAATATGTGATGACTAGGTCAAGCAGAAGAGTTCCCAAAAGAGAGGAGAGTTCCAAGTCTGTAGAATAACGACAGTTATTCTGCTGCTAAATGGGCACTCATGGTCAGATAGCATGGATGATGACTTAGCACTATGACTCCAACAGAAGAGGTGTAGCAACAGTAAAATCCACCCAAGAGTGCCTTGCTCAGGCAACAGAGATGGAGATTCAAGTCCTTGGCTGGGCTCCACCTTCTCATACTTCAGGAGAGGACCACAATTAGCTTTCTTTCTGTGAGCCCTCTGTAGAACGAGAAAGTTTTTTAAACCTCTTTTCATGAGTTCAATCACTCCATCCCCTTACAAATTACAAAATAGTAAGCTAAGGCCAGAGCATCACTCACAAGTGCACAGTGAGACAATGCTCACAGCAGACATACATCCAGGTCTAGGATTTAGAAAATCTTCCTTGTATTCTGGCAAGACAGAAAGAAGATTGTCTGCCATTCAGTTCCATCATCCATCTGCTTAAATGGATAGTCAAATACCTGAGAAGACATTGAAATATTTTTAATGTTTTTAAAATTAAATATAAATTTCTTTGCTGAGGGAAAATCACAAAGCACAATCTGTTGGCATTATTTTGCAACAGTTAGAAAAGGGATGGGATGGGACTTGATTACAGTGTATGTAAGTACCTTCCTGGAGAGAAAATGCCATATACCAAAAGAGTGTGTCACCTGGCAAAGAAAGGCATAACAAAAATCAAAGTCTGGATTCAGCTTCCAAACAAATTCAAATAGGAAATAAGGCACAATTTTAAACCACTGTAACAAACTACCAATGGAGTGTTAGAGTCTATGTCCCAGGATGTCTTCAAATCCAGGCTGGATATGGTCTGGATTCCATGATTTAGCCAACTCAGACATTATTTGGCTTAGTAGAAGTCTGACTGGGTGAAATTTAATGGCTTGTGATGTACAGGGGGTCAGACTGGCTGATCTAACGGTCCCCTCTTGCCTTAAATTTTGTGGAAGACTTAAGCTAACTAGCAAAGCAAGTGCAAACGACCCAGTGGTTGCAATATATTACTCCAAGTGCAGTTCACCGATTTTAAATAATTAATTATAATCAAATCCTCTCTTAATCACAAACAGAAAAAGAAGGGGGGAGAGAGAGTTAGCCCCTGAGAATAGTTCACTCAGCTTTAATGCAGACAAAAAATGCATCAAACTCTCCAGAAAAAAAAAAAGCGTGCAAGCCTTTTTGCAGAATCAAACCTAGATTTTACAAGAACAAAAATGGCTTACATACTTAAAAGTCCACTTAGTGCTTGGCATAGAGCTATTCCTTTCTACCATGAGTGCAAGCACACTTCAAGGGCACTGAGGATCCAATTACTATCCTACAAAGTATAGAGGTTGGCTGAACAACCCCAGAGTAACTCAAATACCAGGGAACCTGGCCTATTCCCTGTCCATAAAATACACAGAAAACGATCCCACTCCCTGACATTTTTTCAGCTGGGACAGCTGCTATAACAACTCAGAGCTTTTCAATCTCTGTACAGAGCTCATGTATAACCTCTTCAAATTTTCAGCCTGGAACCACTTTTCTTCCGAACCTATTTTGCCGGAGCAACCAAAAGTGTTTGGGGAAAAGCTGTTAGATAGTCTCTGGAGGGGGAGCATTAAATCAATGAAGAATTTAAAAGGTGGGGAGGGCAATAGGGGCCAGGGGAGTGGGATAGGAAGATTTACAGTGAAAAACAACATACAGCTTGAATCTGGTCCAAGAGGAGCCACAGGGGGCTGGTGCCAGTCATCACTGATGAAAGAGTTTGGATTTGTCAGGGAGAAAGATGCTGTGTAAAACTTGCGTTCAAAGCCCCAGAGAAATTGCATTAAGGGGCTAGTCCTTTGACTTTTGACTGAGCAATGACTCCAGGTTTTTCACTCTGGGATGCATACCAATTGCCTCCTTAATGCCCTGGTCTTCTGCAGCAGCCCTGCAGCTCCTGCTAGGGCAACACTTCCTGCAAATCCAACCTAGGCTGCAGGGAAATGCTGTGTTTGGAGAATCAGCTGCTTCAACACTCACTGTTGGATCTAACTGTTCAGCAAAGTTTTCCAGCCACTTGACTCCCTCCATCGCCCAGCCCAGCTGGAGGGTTTAGCCTCTTTGGAGTGTTTTTTATATATATTTTTGCTCAGTGGAAATTTGCTATAGTTATGATATGACTCAAAATCCTCCTCGTGTGTTTGCTGATGGGGCAGAGAGCCCCACAGCCCACTTCTGCCTGTGAGAGGGCTCAGCAAGTGGCTACAAGGGCTGCTTCCCATCCTCCTCCTAAATCCTGCCAGCCCCTCAGTGCCCCTGGCACCCATTTCCATAGCATCAGGGAACAGAGGGACTAGCAATTTGTAGTACATTACTAGTAAATGTAATTTGCTTGATTTAAGGGGCTGATTGCATCCCCTCCAGTATTTGGCAAAGGGATGTTACCCTTGGCTATGCTCATACTCAAGGGCAGAAGTTTCCATCAGCAACTTAAAAGCCTTATAATGGAAACAAAAAAGGCAGAGTCAATATAAAATCTCCACCAGTGAAATCTGAAGCATTCAGCAACTGAATGCAAGATACAAAACAACAAACACTCTTCCAGCGAGCTGTACACTGTTACCTTTTGACCAAAGCAGTCACTCAATATTCAGGGTGTTAATCTTCCCAGTGGGCTGGAGAAATTAATGATAGTGCCAGGTATTTCTTTGATGCAATACTACTAAGTTTGAAAGACTGTAAACAGATTCTTATTTCATGGGACAAACTGGGAATAAAGTAACAAATTTGTCTATTTGCAGTCACATTAAACTCAAAAATGCTTCATAGATTCTTCTCAGACAAACGATGTGAGGTGTTCCTCACTGTCTTTTTCTAGGTGCTATTGCTCCCCAAGTGCTGAGCAGTGACACTCTGAATTTGCCCAAACACTCTGAAGAAGTGTTGGCAGCCCCCACAGGACAGCTGCTTGGCAGTTCCATGCCCTGCCTGCATGTAGGGCGGTGGCCCGTGCTGTTTCAGCCCTCTATGACCAAAATACACCTTTCCATATTCATCCCAAATTAGGAAGGCCAGACCTGGCACCAGTCCTCGCAATGTCTGGGACAACTGAGGCAGCGACCTCATCCCTACAGGTTTCAGCTCTGCCCCTCCACACACCAGGCACTGGGCTGCTCTCTACACTGGCCTCCAGCCATCTGGCCCATCACAGGGATAAATAAACACTGCACTGTAAGCTCTCCTTCACCCCACAGCAGAGCAGGGACTTTCTCAGAGGCACTCATGAAATGCGAAAAAGTTTTCACCAGCTGCTGTAACCCTGCAGTATCACTTCAGCAGCAAAGACGCTTGCACCACACCTACCTCTTTTGGGAATTTCCCTTTATTTCACTTTCTAAAATGTCACTCTCATAACCTTTCAGGTTTCAGTCCTGAGGGTTGATAGTCTGAGGTCTCACTGGGCTCACCTGGACATGTTCTTAGCAACCTTCAAGGGGAATGGCTTCAAACGAAGGGGAGTAGTTTTAGGTTGGATATTAGGAAGAAATCTTTACTGTGAGGGTGGTAAGACACCGGCACAGGTTGCCCAGAGAAGTTGTGGATGTCCCATGTGTTCAAGGAGAGGCCGCACATGGCTTTGAGCAACCTGGTCCAGTGGAACATGTCCCTGCCCTTGGCAGGGGAGTTGGAACTAGGCGATCCTTCCAACCCAAACCATTCTATGATTCACATCAAGCCAAATTCTGCATGCTCAGTCCAGGTTTGCACCACATGCAAGTGTTTCCTTCAGGTTTATTAGCTTATTGGGTTGCAGCCATGATGAGAATCAAGCTCCCTCTGCGAAAGAAACAGCTTTATTTGTGCCACAAGACCCATAGCTGTCCCACACTGTGGCCTAAAGGATCTGAAACTCCAAAATCCAGCAATGTGAAAGATATACCTGGACTTTAGGCATGACTTCATTTTTGTTGCTTTTTTTCTATCTGACTTGCAGCGTCACCATTGGCATAAACAGCCCTGACTTCTCTATCAGCTATTTCCTTCTTCACTTCCTCCTGCACCAAGTGCGTGTTTTTCACATTTGTATAGTACTTGCAAGCTCAGAAAAGCTCATCTGACTGTGACTGAAACTCTGGCACACAACTTGATTTTTTTTCCCGTTTCACTGAACTAATTTTTGCGTGATTGGCTGCCAACTTCACTTTCCCCCCTTCCTTCTATATAAACAATATTCCTCTTCCAAATATTTCTTACACATTTGATAAAATGTGTTGCATACATTAGATGACTTTGGCTCAATTTTATAAAGATTTGGCATAATGCAATATACTAACTCAACTTTGATTCACTAAAAAAATACATGTCATGAAGAGCTGTATATACTTCTGATTTTGGTGTACAGCCATAATTGACTGTTTCAGTTGTAAGTGATGAAGGCATGACCAAATATAAATAAAAGCTATACACCACCTTTCAAAGACGTGCCTTTTATTTATTTTATAGGAATGGATTAGGTTCTAAAGTTTTCAGGAGGTATTGCTTTACCAGGGGCACTTCTGCAAGTACAGCGGTGTTAACCTTGGTTCCCTGGCCAGATTCCAATGTGGTCAATTATATTCTACACACTGAAAAATTCCCACATAATTTTCAATTAAGGAAGTTATTTGCCACTTCTCCCACTCCTTGAAAATTGTTGGTAAGATCTGCTACATACAAAATGGCTGTTGTGCTCCATCCCAACAGTGGCTGCACATTGGCCAACACTCGTACAAAGATGACTCAGATATAAAGTTTAGTCCTTTATTCTAATCAAGGTGGACAGAAAATCTTTGGGTTTGTGCTTCTTAGACAAAAACAAGGAAGGTCAGAGGCTGGGAATATTGAAGATGTCTAAATGCATGCATGAACCTCACATTGTTGGGAGTATTTGGAGCTGATCTACACCCAAATGTTAACTTGAAGAGTGAATTGCTTGCATTAAAAGTCACTTTTTTCATTGTCAAACCCTAGAGAGGGTGACAGAAGTATTACATCTGGCTGTTAAGGTCTCCCCAAGAAGAGAAAACTTACAAGCTAACATCCACATCACCCTTTCAAGAACCTCTCCAGGCTGGGTGGTGTCTGGCAGTGAACTTTCCTGGAGAGCATATTACTTGCTGGTCAAGATATCCTCAGGCTTTGAGTTGCTTGCCCTTGTCTCACCACATGTATGCAGTGTCCTAGCAAACTCTGGTCTTGTTTTCCAGTCCACCTGCTACCCCAGGAGGTTGTTGGTGGTCATGAAGATTGGGGAAGAGCAATGGGAAGGAGACTATTTGCAGGACTGTGACCCCATGTCAGTAGCTTGAATTTCATGCCAGATAGTCAGCACCATTCCTTGTTTAGCCAGTGAAGAGCCTTTTCCAACACGATCAGGTTTACCATTCCACACCCCTCACAGCCTTGCACCTTCATCATTCACTGACAGGGCTGAGTCATGCTCAGAGAGTACACTGACAGGATCACTGAGTGCTTCAGCTTCCACAGACCCCACCAAAATGCAAAAACACCTTCTGATTCAGTACTGGGCAAAGGATGCATACTGGAGCATGCTTTGTCAAACTGAGTCTGACCTTGGCCACAGGCTCAGCAAACATGTCTCCTGCAAGGACAGGGCTGTGTCTGAAATCGCATTCCTACACCATCACATTCTTCCCAGTCCCTGGATACAGTGGCTTTTTTTCCTTTTCACATCTGCCTGGCCTTAAGACACTGGAGTCTTCTTTTTTCCTGTTCAGTCCTTCCAAGTTTAACTCACTCCCTTACTTTTCACTCGCTCTTCTTTCCTTATTCTTCATATCTTCTATAGCCCTTTGTCACCAGTACAAACTGCAACATTCAGCATGTCCAATAATTGTTGGATGTTCCTGTCCTTTCTCATCAGAAATCCATCCTTTAATGAATTTGAAAAAAAAAAAAAAAAAAGAAGAAGAAAAATAAAAGAGAGAGAAAAATATTTGCTCTCTCCTGAGATTTTTTCCAACTCTGTCTGGAGATTCCTCTATACTGGAGAAGTAGCTGTTCCCTCTTTTCAACAACCTTATGTGTCACAAACGTGGTACTCTGTACACTGGATAGTATGCCTAAGGGTATCTACCAAATGTGTGACCCTCTTACCTGTCTCCACTGTACATACAAAAATATATGCACATGACAAGTCTACTGTATTATGACACCATCTCAAAACTGCCATACTCCCAAAGTCTCCTCTTGTAAGACAGCTTGTGAGCAGATACTTGCTTTTGCCCAGAGGTCCCACCCGGGCACTCCCCTCCCCATTATCACACTCACATCTCAGCTCTATTGCAATGTGACTCATTTTTTCTAAGACTTTACACAGGTAAATGAAATTATCTTCATGAGGAGCTGGCAGAAGCCATCATCTTAGTCATGGAAGAGTGGTGAAGGAGTCCAACCTGGCATTTTTTTCTGCTGGCAATGTCCTCACCACCTCATTTATTAAAATATTTTCAGAAGTAGCTTGTTCCATGTCTTTATCAACAAGAGGAAGTTCTCCCAAGGCGTTATGCTTTATTATGGATGGCTAAAATTGAGGTTAGATGTGACAAAAGTACTTTTCCAAATACAGTCACTGTTTTGAAGGCCAAACTGTTCAATAATGGCCTACATCTGTCAAACAGGGGCACTACCACTGACCAAGTGATAAATTTAATCCACAAGAAAGCTCAGAGCACATAAACTATATTGTTCCCTATCCGACTAAGCTGGAGAGTAGTTAACTCACTGTGAAGCTGTTATAACATCTGAAAAAAATGTTCATAATAATGATTCTGTGGAGGCCGTTTTAGAAGTGGGTATAATATTGGACTGCCTGTGGTAGTGACCCCCTGGGAAGAGCCCCTTGTAAACCATTCATAAACAACATGGAGAGGGGGAGCTCTGTGTGTGGTCTTGACTTGATCTTGCAACTTTGGAGCTGAACAGCACAAGGTGGAACCATTTCATAATCACCTTATTTGTTCTGAAATCTCTCAGCATCCTTCAGATGACCTTCACAGGAGTATGAGGCAAGAACTTTAATTATTATTGTACATAAATCTAATGCTTATCACAGAGAGGCCCTCAATCTCTGTTGGAACCTCTATGTATTACTGCAATAAAAATAAAGCAATACTCCCAGTAATTACAAAATGAGTACTTAATCTCTCCTTCAGTAAGTCTGATGCTGCCAGCATGGCTCACAGAACTAGCCCTGGTAACTGGCAGACAATAAATTCTGCAAATGCTACGTGACAGACATCTATTTTGAATATCCTTCTCAGCTCCTTGACTTCCCATGATTTTCTCAAAATAACTAGGTAAACAACCTGCTAACACTGATGGTGGGATCACTGCTAAAATTGGTCCCTACTTGTCCACACAAGCCCTGGGATTCCAGGACTTTGGCAGTCCAAGCTTTTTGTGGTCATGCTGGGCATATGAAGTGACATATAGTGCAGTTTCTTGGCTGACCTGAATTAATGGTTGCATTCAGACCACCCTGTCTTGTAATTTTGAGAAGGTCACCTCAAAGGCCACTGGTGCAGACACAGGAAGAGAGAGCATTATTTTATACAGCTGCATGACAGAAAGTTCCAGCAACAGGAGGAAACAACAGATAACTGTTGATTCAATGTTTTTGAAGAGTTTGATTGTAGAAGCAATTGCAGGAATCCAGGTTTGCAAACGAGTCCTTTCTAGCAATGCTTTATATCTGAAAGGGGAATGGTTTGAATGAGCTGTTTATGTCTCTGAAAAATTCTGCCTGCTACTTCTCCGAACGAATAAGAAGGTGTTGTCATTGCCAGAAGGAGGCAAAATCTCATTTCAAAACTTGTTTAACAGAATGTTATCAACTGAATATGTAGAGAGGGAGAAAGAATAGAGATTACTTCAAGAAGTAGTATGTGGACCTTGTCACCTCGGATTGGGGTATCACTATTTCTGCTAAAAATACAAATAAAATACCTTCACAGAGATGCAGGACTTCTTAAAGATCTGAATGAAAACAGACATAGGAATTATTTACTCAATGGACAGTAAATGCAAGCGAATCCTTCCCTGCTTATCTTTTTACTGCATAATCAATAAAGTCAACGAGGAAATAAAAACTGCTACAATTGCGGCAATTGTTTCTTGTGCAGCAAAGTTTTACATCATCTAATGGCAAGTTAATTAATAGTTATCTTGGATAGCACAATTACCTAGTGAAACCACATTGTTAAATCTCTGGCTGTAACTAAGCTGTAACTTGAGAAGAACTTGCTGACATCTGGCTCTGGCCCATGTTGGACTCTGGGACTTTTAATGGCTACTGCCTCCTGCCAGTGCAGCCATGTGATGTACATCCAGCATGGAATTCTCCTGGTTGATATCTATACATCAGTTACATAAACACGGGATTGGATTGACTCAAAAAAAGAGCAAACCAGTCTGCCCTGAGCTCTGCAGGAGAGGATGGCCAGATAAGAACTTGAACACTGTTCTCACAGTTGGGACTCTTCTAATTAACAGTCATGGTGCCTCACAGGTAGAAGATTTGGAAAATGCATCTCTCAGCCCAAGCACATGTTGCCTAGGCTCCTCAGTAACATTACACCTGTGACTATTGCCCTGAAATGTAAAGATCAGTACACAGAATACTTACTGGTTGAGCTGCCCCAGTTGTATGTTTGTCACACAGTGTTTATGACTCACAACTTTCACTATTTTGAGTCAGCTGATGTTTGCACAACCTCCAACAGCAAGCTTCTGAAAGCTAGCTAAAAAGTTACTTCTCATAACTTCAACATTTAAAGTCAGTTTCTAAGACCCAGACAGTTAGTGATCCTACAAAAATGCACAAATACCCTTTGTATCTATATACTAAATTACACAGTGCCTGGAAAAAGTCCTGAGTCCTGGAAAGAGGGGTCATCCCTACTGTTAGCTGTTAGAGTTGCCCAATTAGAGCACAATTTGGGCCTGTGTCTGTTAGAGTGTCCCTCTGTAGTTTCCAAGCACAATTTGGGAGCTAGAGGGTGTCCAGGAGAGGGTGGTCTACAAGCAGCCACCCTGCTCTGAGCACTGAGGTCCTCTGCCTGCCCAGGCACTATCTGCTTGGCTTCATGGGGTCAGACCCAAGCATATTTTGTGTACTAACACAGACACAGCTTCAACTCACAGAAGAAAAAGCAGGCTTAAAGCTGTCAGAAGATATAAAAAAGAGCAGATATGCTTAGTACTCAATGATTAAAAAAAAAGTTTAACCGAACATTTTCCAAGGCTAAAGAGAAGTCTTCACTGAGGACAGAAAATCTCTTCATTGAAATCTGCTGGATGACTTTTATATAGAAATATGTAAAATTATCTGTATCTTTATTTCAAAAGGAATTTTATTTTCCCTCTTTTTTTTTTTCAGATCGAAGTGTGGTTTTGCTTTCACTTTCTCCATTTCTCTCTGCTCTGCCTTTCTTTCTCCACTGAAAGAAAAAATGGAAGAGAACGTGAGTGGAAAGAACGGGAGCTCTTTGAGGCTCTGCTCTCATTTGTTTTTCTTCAGAAGATGGTAAGGAAGAATAAAATATTTCTCCTGCCAAAGTAGAAACAGCCACAAAATCTACCTAGCTGTTCAAAAGAGGATGGGAAATGAGAAACAGAATTGCTGACATAGGGCCTGGGCAGAGAGAGGTAAGGCATTGGAAGCAAGGTTGCAAGTAACGGTTGACTGGAGCCTAAATCCATTTGGAGCTGACCAGCTAGCTGCTTTGAGTGTTTGCTCAAGCTGTACCAATATGACTCGAACAATGAGTCTTCTGCTGGTCCAGGTCCAACCTCAATTCTTTAGCTCAGCCTGCACGCTCTGGATGTCTGCATCTTTAACAAAAAATAATCATCAAGGTGAAAAGAAGGGTTTAATTGGGCATATGGTACCCTCGAATGGGAAGGACAGAGACAGAGCCTTCTTTCTATAGCAAGGAATTTTGTTTAATTTCCTACTTGAGTAAAAGAGACATGCACTGAATAGCATAAACAAAGGGGAATTAGTGTGATATTGGTCAATAAAACAGAGACAGAAGAAAGCCTAGAAAGTCAAGAAAGTATGGACACTAGTGATTAATACTAATCAAATTAATAAAGATCCGTTGAATCAGCAAAGTCACATGTTTGATATTTACTTCATTTGCTAACTAAATCCTGGAATGATCAGGAGTGATTCAGTTTATATACAGACACTTTTCTAAGGAAATAAGAAGTACTAAACACAGGCTCAGGCCAGATCCTGTCTCTTTGTGTTTCATATGGGAGGAGATCCTATGTAATATGTCAGTGGCAGAATTTGTTCCGCTGATAGAATTCCAGCCCACATTTACCCTGATCATGACCTCATCTTATTTGGTATTGCACTAATTTGACAAATTCAAATTCCATATGGGGGAATAAGAAAAAATAAAAATTGTTATGTAAAGAGAACTGTAAACTCTCTTGTGCTTTGCGAAGCCTAAAATAAAGTCCATTTCTCCAATTTCTAATTTACAAGTCCATCTCTGTATTTAGCACAGCAGCATTGCTATGTAAACACTTGTACAGTGGCATTAAGAGCCATCGGCCTGAAAAAAAAGCCTGGGAGACAGTGCAAATTTGAGACACTCTTAAGCATGTTGTCATTTGTGGCTGTTTGTGCTTACATGATGGTTACCCATGCTCTGTTCCAGTTATTCAACTGGAATTGCCAGCTGAGACTGAAACCTTGGTCACTATGTGGTCTGCATCCTGAGATACTAGAGGATTTCATACTACATTGCATTTTGTAAACAACAATTTGTTGCATTCAAAGAAACCATAAATAATATTCTTCTCGATGTAGATTTCAGAATGTCAAAGAGCTAGGGCTAATTAAGCTTCCGTGACAGATTTGATAATCTGAAGTTCTTTCTTTCTGTTTTATTATAGAAGAAAAGCAGTGGCCATTATGTCCCAATTTGTAAACACTTTATTTGATGGTTGAGACTGGAAGGTATGTTAGTGTTGTTTGTCCTGTCAAAGGCTTTGGAATGGTCTGAAATCTACAGAGCTACATCTGTTGCTATCTATTGGGGGTGGGAGACTTGTCCTATTTCTAACAGAGTTTATAGAAGTAAGAAAAATTTTAAACATTGCAATTAGAATTTAATAAGGGGGCTTTTTCCTCTCGACAAAAATTAAGCCTTTCTTTGAACTTCCAAAAAGAATATGCGTCTTGTAACAAAGAAACCCAAAATGTTATTCAGCTTTGCCTCTTGCTTGTGGTTGCAAATTCTTGCAGATGTTCAAGCTCAGAAGTGGACTAACAGCAGGAGAGCTAAGCTTCAATGACCACATTTCTGTCCTTCACACATTCTTACACCATGGAGGTGTCTGAACATCTTCACAGGAGCAACCACTGCAGCAGTAAGCTGCTTCCCCCATCTGCTCCTCACAAGACATAAACCAAACTCAACACCCAGATTTGTTCTGTTGCAGCTTTAAGCATAGAGCTGGAAAACCACTATTTGCCCATCACCCCACAGATGCCAGTAATCCACAATTATTAATGTGTTTTTACTCTCACAGCACCTTAGTGAGGAAGGAAAATTTCATACCTGTTGTACTGGAAACTGAGCCAGGGATTGAAACCAGGTTTGCTGAATACCATCTTAATACCCTGCCCTGTCTGCTATTTGTCAGCTTTGACGGCATACCTGCTGCTGTGCCAAAGCCTGGACTAAAGAAAAACCCTCTCTTTCCATCTCCCTTCCCTGCAGAACAGACAAAAAAAGGGGCAACCCACCATCTGTGCCTTTGAGCGCTCCACGGGTCTGGCAGCACTGGGATTTTAGCATGCAGTTAAATAAGATGTAGCCGTCTTGGATTAAAAAAAAAAAAAGTGTTGGAAACTACTCAATTCCTAAAGGACAACCTAAAAAGAGGCAGAGACACAGCACAAAGCAGGTAATAAAGAGACCATCAAGACACACCAGCAGCAGAGCTGAAGAGCTGTAGGGGATGCTTGGAGCAGAGCTTTACACTCAGTATTTAAAGGAAGCATAACCTTGGTATATAAGTGTCAACTTAACAGAGACATAGGCAGGGTATATATAGTAAGCAGTTATATGGAAACATCACATGAAGGAACTCAGGGATAAAGAAAACAGAAGTAGAGTGGCATCACAAACCTCAGCTTTTTTCCAAGTGGGAAAACTCTACTATAAAGGAAGGAGAGTGTCAACTTGGGGAAGTGAGACACAAATAAATCATGAAGACATGTCTCTTCAGTGTCTCTACTTCAGCTTTCTAAGATTATGGGGGAAATTCCTTTGAGATATTCCAGCTCCATTGAGATCCATGGAGCTGTGCTTTCATCCCATCCTTGTGACATACCTCCTCTAAAATGTAGATCAGCACAGACAAATTTTAAAATATTCTGTGGTAAAATTCATGCAGATCACATATTTGTTGGCTTTGAAATCAGTAGGGATCCAGTCTCCTGGTCAAATCTAGAAGTCAGTATTTATAGTAATAACAGCACAAGACTGATTCATTTTTCCCCTTGTGAAAAAGCAAATTCTAAGAAAAGAAAAAATAAAAGGTTCACAAAAGCCTGAAAAAAATATGCTATGGTTGTGTTTTTTGGGAGTCATAATGCAGGTCTCCTGTGCTTCTTTTCTCTTCTGCACTCTGAATTCCCTTATTATGCTGCATTTCCCATGCACCACCGACTTTGCTTTTGCAGATCGGAAAAGGAAATCCCCTGCAGTCCATGAGACAGGAGGAAGTTCTTCCTACTATTTTCACCTTTGATAGAATTAATTCAGAATATAATGACAAATTATTTAAAAAGCCTCGAGTTCAGCTAACCTGAGTTACAGCAGTACTAGTTTTACCTGAAATTATTTCAGTCCTGGTCAATGCACTTTGGCCTTCTAACTAAATAAGAAATAGGAAGCACATATAGAAAACTGATGTTTTCAAAGGAATGGTTCCACTGAAATACTGACATTCTGGCAGTAGCTGTTACTGTGAAATGCCAACAAGCATTGGTAAGTATTTTGATTTTAGGATTAACAGCAACTGAAGATATGTGAAAGCAGTCCAGCTCAACACTCTAACCCTCAAAAACATTTGTATGTTATTATACTAATGGGTAATTTAGTTGTTACAATATGAGAAGTGAGTGCGATTCAATTTCCTCTTAACTTTGTTTTTGCTCATTTTAATTAATTTTTATAATTATTGCAGTAGTAACATTGCTCAGCACTCACACTGATCACAGTTTAAAAGAATATTCCCCTGTTTTGCAGATTCTCAGCCTTTCCTTGGCCCTTTCAAGACATTGGTGGCATAAAAAATCCCTATAAATCTAATGCAAGAGACACTACAAGCCATCCATCTTCTGTGCCACATTCTATATTCCATTAGAAATATCTGTAGGATACAGGAGGCAGGTGGGATGTGTCACAACAGCTGAGTACAACTTCCAGCAAGCTAGTCTGGCTTTAGGAAATTACACAGTTCAGGAAAAGCAATGGGTGTCATGAAGTCATATTTACCTCATTTCCTCACCTACCCCCTGTATTACTTTGGCTACAACCATAGAATCCACTAGCCACACTTGAAAACTCCCATGTTACGCTCAACTCACTCAGAAACACTGCACTGTAAAGAGATTCCTCTCAAAGAGCTGCTGGGCACAGCCCAATCATTCCAGGAAACACAGTCTGAATTACACAGATATGCTTTTAGGAACTATTAGAAAATACTGCTTTCTGAACAGCATTCCTTGAAAACAGTACTTTACTTTTAGATAGTTTTCCAGTCTGAAATTTGCCCAAATATACCCAAATCCAAACAGCTTGCAGAAATCAAGGCAGGAATCACAGCAGTTTATTAGAGAAGGTGATGAGTGTTAGGTAACAACAGGTCCATTAAATATTTTGGTTTTCAATGTAATGAAATACTTCAAAACAGTCACATGAAAGTTAATAGTCATCACAGAAAGCGGCATATGCTTACACAGGAGGAACAACAGGATATACATTTAGCACGCTTTATTAGTAAAATCAAAAAAGCATTGAAATTCCAGCATGTTAGCATGCTCACAAACTCAGTGACTTTGCAAGAATCAAATGACATATTAAAAACTCAGGTCTTGAAGAAACAGCTCCTTCTTTAACTGTTTCTGTTCTTTCAAGTTTTAAAAACCTTTTCATCCACGTATTCATTATCACAGCCTTGAAATTCCTTTTCTGATGAGTGTTTCCACATTTGCTTCATTTCTACATCACAGAGTTATCTTAGATGCAGACATGTCAAACCTTCCCTTTTTAAGGGTCTCATAAAAAATGGACTAACTTAGGAGACATGCAACTCAACATCTCATCAATTTTGCAACAGTACAAATTAATAAATTTGCATGCTAAAGTATTAATGCACTTAACTATTCCTTTGCAAGGAACCATAGACCTCTCTCTCAGAATTCATCACGAAATCTTTGCCTTCAGCATGAGATGCTTACTTCCATTATTCCAAATATACCTATGTCTGTTAAAGAAATGAAGAAATATTTTTGACAGGCATCTCAGAATCATATTGCTAGGTTAATAACTGAGTGTTAAGTATTGTGATGTAACAGACATTGTCATATAACCCTCAAAGGTTGTGGCCTCACTGCGATTTAGAGCCTTGAAGTGAGACTGGATATCAGTTTTAGGAAACATTGCAGACATGCTTTGTTTCAGTTTTATAGAAAAACTCACCAATCGATGTGATGGCTGTGACAGCCTATTCTGGACCTGTGGATCTGAGCCTTTCCCTCCCACCCATCCCTTCTGGAGCCTGAGTATGCTCCTGATACATATAAAGACAAAAATCATCAGGTCAACATTAGGACAATTATGACAATTAAGACTCGTGCTTCAAGCTTCACCTGTAATTATCAAGTGCTTTTGTATGCTTGGGATTAACAGCTTTGAGGTCTGGAAAGGATTTCCCCTGGGCAGGCTAGAAGTTTGCTGTCTTGCTTCTTCCATTGCAATGCACCAACACCAATCACCCTGAGCTGTACAATCACAGCAGCACAAGAGGCTTCCCATTCTCTTCCAAAAATCGCTAGAGCCTTTACAAGAGGAATATTCCTTCCCAACCTGGGAACTGAGTAAAATGTGACAGTGATGAACAGGAGATCGGGCATAATCTCTGCAAAATCAATGAAATGTGACTTGGCTCCATAATACAGGTGCATTTACTCACTCTTCGGAGAGTTTGGTTACTGCCTTCTCAGTCACCGGTCACTAGTATAATTAACCGGATAAATGAACATGACAATTGGCTCCTCCTGCACTTGCTTGTAGATGATGCTGCTTGAAAAGATCAATTACACTAATTACTTAGGGACAGTCATATCAGGTGTATTGGGTCTGACTCGGAGTGAATTTTTCCTATAGTTGCCCTTACAGTGCTGTGCTTTGTAACTAAAAAGGTGTTGGTAACACACTAGTGGCTTGGCTACTGCTGAGCAGTGAGTGCTGGTACAGCATCAGCACTGTCTCTCCAACATTCTGCCCCCCCCATCAGTAGGCTAGGGGTGGGCAAGATCCTGAGATACAGCCTGGACAGCTGACCCAAACTGACCAAAGAGATATTCCATATCATATGACATTGGCTGAGCAATAAAACGTAAGAGAGGGAAGGAAGAGGGAGGGCATTCGTTATTACAATACTTGCCTTCCAGGGCAACCAGTGCCTGTACTGAAGCCCTGCTTCCCGGGAAGTGGCTGGATATCATCTGCTAATGAGAATAGGTCTTCTGTTTTCCTTTCCTTCTGCATGCAACCTTTGCTTTTGCTTTTGTTAAACTGCCTTTATCTTGACCCATGAGTTTTTCTCATCTTCTTTTCTTCCCCCTCCTTCCTTCCAAGAAGGAGAAGAATGATGCAGCGGCTTGGTGGGCACCTGATGTCCAGCCAAGGTCAACCCACCACATCAGGAAATCTGGTTTGCTTTGTAAAAGGTGTGAACTGAGAAAGTTATAGACTGTTACGTGTCTTCCTTGGTTGAAATTAAAAGCTGAGTTATTTTTTGCCATGCTTCTCCAATCTCATGTCACTGCATCATTCATTTGAATCTGCCACAGAAAATAAGCAAATGGTCAATTATGCTTTGTACTATATCTGCATGTAAATTATAACATGGGGTGAACATCATCAAAGAGAGACAGGTACAGTGGCAATGGCACCTCTGCAAAGAAGCGCTTCAGTTGTGGGATTTTTGTAACCATAATTTAGGCCTTGCTTGACTTTCTCTATTCTCTTTTTTCATTGTGTCCTAATTCAGCCTCATAATTACTTGTAGCTCTAGTTCTCCCCCTGGATTAATAGAGATGTACTTTCAGTTTACTTGTGACCTGTCAGTTTTTCTAGGTTCTAATAGACAAACATGAACAATCCAATGTTTTCCCAAATAGCTATGGCATGATTTTAACATTCTGAGGATTCACATACTCCAGAGAAGTCAGTGACCTCTGCAGGTGTTTCACACATCTAGAAAGACTATGATGCTTGACTTAAGGCACTATGGGCCAGTATTTTAGCAAATATTTTCACATTGAATCATAGCATCACTTAGGCTGGAAAATACCTTAAAAGTCATCACGTTCAATCATTAACTGGGTACTGCCAAGTCGACCACTGAACCATGCCCTTAAGCATCACATCTATACATCTTTTAAATACCTCCAGGGATGGGGACTCCACCATGTCCCTGAGCAGTCTGTTACAATGCTTGACCACCTTTTTGGTAAAGACGTTTTTCCTAATATCCAATCTAAAACTCCACTGGCACAACTTGAGGCCATTTCGTATCAGCCTACCACTTCTTACTTGGGAAAAGAGGCCAACCCACACCTCACTACAACCTCCTTTCAGGTAGTTGTAGAGAGTGATAAGGTCTCCCCTGAGCCTCCTTTTCTCCAGTCTAAACACTCCCAGTTCCCTCAGCCACTGCTCATAAAATCTGGGCTGCAGACTCTTAGGCAGCTTTGCTGCCCTTCTCTGGACACACTCCAGCACCTCAATATCCTCCCTATAGTGAAGGTCCCAAAAACTGAACGCAGTAGTCAAGGTGTAGCCTCACCAGTGCCATGTACAGGGGGAACAATTAATGCCCTAGTCATTCACACATATAAGTAGACAAAGCAGTTACTCAGTGACACAAAAGGTCAGGTTCATAAGAGGCTGCCTTAGTACTCTTTCCATCTCTGCAGTTATTTTGCAAAAATTATGTATAAGACCTAAGTATGCAAAAGATCTTATAGAGTCCAGCAAAATTTGGAGAAGACATCCAATATGTCTGAAATATAGGTACATGTATTCTGTTCTTTGTCATTTCACTGCTATCCATGGTGATGTTCCATGCACAAGTTCAATGTTCATTGACATTCAACAATGGAAAGCCATTAATCAAACCTTATAAAGAAGTAAGGAAAATGTAGCACCCCTAAAAAGTATCTTGGCTTCTCCAAATTTTTCTTCCTCTATATAGATCAGAGTTCAGTTTACACTAATGATTGTGGGTTGAATGTAAAAAGTATGGTTAATAAGCCACTGAATGTTTGAGCTTATTTCAAATATTTGGACATATTTGGTAAGATTTTCAGATCCTGCTCCATCTCTGTCTCTTCTGCTCTGTGGGAAGGCTGTTTCTTAACAGCTTGACAGCCCTCTCCAGATTTCCCCTGCTTTGGGTTGAAATGGGTACAAGACACAGCTGGGTCTCTCCTTAAGCCAGCCTTACACTTTCAGGGCTTTAGTTAATCGCCTTCCCTTCCTTCCCTCCTACCCAGATGGCTTATAAATGACATTAAATATCTTATCTGAAGTCTTTGTGAGAAGAAGATTGGGAGTTCCTAGTGTCATTCCCAACAGAAGAAAGAAATCCACATAGTAAATCATTTTCCATCACTAGCACTATTTTTTTAAGTGGCAGACTATTGTGTTATCCATATAATCTCTAAGATGATCTCTCTTCAATATTTCTTCGGTTCTTGCCCTAACGAAGCTCAAGCTGACTTACTGCAGAAATGAAGGAAGTTCCTGCTAGCCAGTGATATGTCTACCAGGGGGAAATGTGAAGGATTTTAATTTCCAGGGCTATTGTCAGGGCAACATGTGTGCGGTACAAGATGGGGTTGCTAGGAAAGCAAGAGCAGGAATATCCTCACCCAGAGAAAAGCTATTGCCTAATCACAGGAAGGTCTAAATCCAGTCCTGATGCACAGGCAGGAGGGAACAACATCTGGTCCTCATGTAACAGCCAGTAGCTATCAGAGTGGCCATTTTACACAGAAATCAAAGAAGTTTCACTGCAGCTATGCATATCTTGCAATAAATGAACATACTGAAACAGAGGTACCTTGGGTAGGGAAGGCTCCTGTGCCATATGAGACCATTTATTCATCCTTCTGCTGCTTCTTCTGCTGGTGTTTTCCTTCCTGCATCATCTCATGCAGGGAATGGGTGTGGGTGGGAAGATAGGGATGCTCCCCATGGCTGCCCTGTTGTCCAAAGGGGAAAGTAGAGAAAAAGAAAAAGGGAAAACAGCTGAGCCAGTTGGGACCTCTCCATCTTTTGACTCATAGGTTGTCTACCCAAATGAACAAAACCAAAAAAAAAATGTATCTGAGGAGCCTGGTCCTACATCTGCAGATTCACTCTGTGAATTTGTGCAATTTGTTAAAATCCTCTGTATCTAAGATACTCTGTTTGTAAAATGGAGATAGGAGGTGCTGTCCTTTAGAAAGCATTTTCAAAACCTCATATGAAAAGTACTTAGCTGTATGTCTCACTTTTACCCATGCAGCTGTCCTGCTCAATTTATTTCTTCCTGGAGAAAGTGTGCTCTACAAAAAAAGATAATACATTTTCTTGGCTGTGTTCCTCTAACACATGAATACAGTCCCCAGCTCCACTGAACATTGTAGCAGACAAGCAGAAGACATTGTTTGCAAAGTATTTTAGTCTCAGACAAGCGAAGGAAATTAATTGTTTTTCCATACAGTCCCTTAGTCAATAGTGAGCTCATACACAGTATTGAAACCACACCTCTTCAAAAATATACATACATCATACTTTATCTATATTTTATCTATTCTGTACTTCAGCAGCCCACTCTAAAACCCTTCAAGAGTCAAAGATTTTAACTGGCTTTGGATTAGACCATAAATATCTTACCTAGCATATTGCTACTCAGCTGCACGAATTTCCATTATTATCTGAAAAAAGAGCCTCACTTAGAAATGGAAAAAAAAATTTCATGCCTTGATGTCTAGCTCTGTTCTACAAACCCATGCATGTCTGCCTGCAAAGAGAAGCTGCCACATCTCACCCTAAATACACAGTGCCCGCCTGAGGTTTTAAACCTTTAGTAAAATTGTGTTAAAAGCCAACATAAAAAGTAGGCAAGAAGAGTTGTCTGCAGCTCATAGTGAACTCCACTGGTCTTATGAAATCCAAAGACCACTCTACTTATTCTTGAGCACCTACATCTGACACCTTGGCAAATTAAGTCTAGATCCAGCAGCTATAGAAAATAGTGGACAGTGATGAGCTGCACCATATTGCCATAGAAGTATCCAAAGAAGGCAAGTGAAGAGAACAGAATGGGACAGGGGCTACAAACCCATCCTCTGGTCTAATAATGGAACATACTCTGGATATCATAATCTCGATACAGCATTCTCTTGTACCACAATGTGCAGTGTTCAGTCCCATCAACACATGGTGAAAGCAACACAGCCTTTGAAATCCATTTTCGAATCATAGATATGGCACTCTGTGGAAACACATAAATCGCTGTTTGTGATTAACCAAGTTGCCACAGCATCTTGCACCTCAGTGAGCAATGGATTTTTCTGTAAGCATGAAAGAATGTCTGGTGAAATATTGAAACTTGGTGTCCCACTCAGATGTAAGAGGTTTTTATCAAAGAATGCAAATATTTGCAGAACTCTCCAGCATTTCTGGAACCAGACACTGTCCAAGGGCACCAACTTGAGATGCAAGCTTCCCTTGGTGGCAGTGGGATGGGTAGAAAGTGTTCACAGAAATGTAAGAATGCAGTCCAAGAAGAAGTAGAAATTTAAATCTAAGGTTTAAATTAAATCCTTTTGTGGTGCTGGCAGTCCCAGACATTGGAATTTGTCTACCAAACCTCCCTTAAGGATGGTGCCATAGTTTCTAGACTACTCTGTTCTGTGGAGGCTCCAGGTCCAAGTAGTATTTCCCAAGGATAGATCTGATCCTTCATTTAATGATGATGCTGCAATGGAACAGCTATTGCTACTGCAGAGATACATAAGGATGAATTACCTCTTTGTTCTTTTGGAGAGTGTTTCTGTTTCTTTTGAATCCTTGAGGCTCCTGTGTCAATGCAAAACCTCAGCATGCCCAGTAGTAAAAGGTTTACATAGACCTGGCACACAATGGGGAAAAAAAGTGGATCTTGAAAGGCAAAGGATTTTTACTCTACTAGCAAAGGCAATAAGAACAAACCACAGCCTGCTGTATGGAGCTCATCTTTTGCATGCCAGCTTTGGGGTATTTTGGTGAATACAATGGAGTTTCTTTCTGTAAGACAAAACAAGGGAACATGATCTGGTAAACACAAAAGCAAATCACAGAGGATACTTTCTTCAAAATTGGTGGGCACACTACAAGGGCTATGTCCTTTGCTCCCTTGCATCCCTTTAACACACTGAAGCAGCAGACAGAAAACAAAAACTGGGTGTGAGATGGTGTCCCAGCCAGGAGAAGAGAAGGATTATCAGGATATGGAGGTTGAAAGTGGCTGGCCCACCAGCATAGTCATCTCCAACAGTCCACCACCCTCTTTGTGGTGAGTACACTGCATACACATGGGAGAGCATCATGCCCCAGAAATGCCTGGCATACAGAGCCATGCATCACCCTTG
>NW_008672154.1:75421-91089 GCF_000695815.1 Acanthisitta chloris | reverse complement strand
GCTTCCAGCAGCAAAACAACTGCATCGCCGCAATTTGGTGCAAATCATGCCTTCAGTATTTTGGCCTGCTACTGAGGGATGTATTATTGTAGTGGGTTTACAGATACCAGGCATTCTGGGAGCAGTTACCAAGAGGTTGGCAGACTGGGAAAGCTGACATTTCCCCTGGAGTTTAACACAAGAAAGTTTTTTTCTGCTTTCACCTTTAGCTTTTGTGGGTTTTTTTCACTTCAGTGCATACCCACATGAAGGCCAGCCACAATAACTGCACTTTAAGCAACACTTGCTGATCCAATTTTCCCGGCCTATTCTTTCACTAGAGTTAAACTCTAGAGACTTTAACTAGCCCTGATACAGGTTTCAGTCACAGAGAGCAGTTTGGGGATGCACTTCTCTCTTCGTTTTTCTTGCTTCCCTTCCCTCTGAAAGGGGAGGAAAGGGCAGAGGAAAAGGATGAAGCACTGTATGACTTTATAGCTAAGGCAGATGCAATCCCTTTCTTATAGCTTATACACATATAATTGGTAACAGTGCTTGGACCTTGAACTAAAACTACAAATTTCCTCATATTTAGCCAGCCCTTCCCCCCACAACACCCTTCCAAAAGACCCTAATCTAAATCAGATCTGGATATTCAGGAAACATACAGGCCACTACAATGAGCAAAACATTTGTGAATCATCCAGAAACTCAATTTCCTTCCTAAAGGAGAAGCACAACAGGGTTTATTTTGTAAGGAGAAAAAAATCCCTTTCTGGTTGCCTACAGTGAGTTTGCTCTCTCTTTGTCTGAGCCTCTCTGGAGCATCCAGGAACTATGGACAACTTGTTCATTTTTTAATGATTTTTTTATCACTACCTTGTCCATTTCCAAATGTGGAAAAAATTCTAGCATCACACAGCTAACACCAAATAAAAACTTTAGTCATTTCCACCCTCTCAACAATAAAGAGAGAAAAGTGATGATAGTAGAATTTTATTGGCTTTATTTAAACAGGCTTCTTCTCCCTCAACAATACTGTGCTACTACTATAAAACTTTTCTGACACTTTACTTTAAACATTAGCGCATGGACATGCCAGCTCTGTGCTTCAGGAGCTACAGTTCAATGCCAAGGGCTATTAGTCACATTAAGAAGTCTATTCACAATACAGCAGATAGAGAGGAGAGTGTCTGAGTCCTCCTGCCTTCAGTGCCACCCTGTGCCCTGTCACCCTTCCTGGCTGCAGTCAGACTCATACACAGGCCAGCTCAGAGATGTTTTCTACCAGCAACTGGAAGCATGAGAGGTTTTAGGGAGAGGAATCTCGCTTCCCCTGGTTTTAAGGTGGATGCCACTGCAGTGCTCCACAGGGATTGCTGCAGCCAGCTGAGGACAAGTGATGAGAGAAGGGAAGAACAATGAAGTTAAGCAAACAAATGTCTCGTCTAGGTCTGGGGAACTTCTAGTCTAAATACATCACTATCCTCCTTTGGTATACATGTGTGTGCTGCTCTTCAGGACAAATGCGGCCTTTCTTTTCAGCCCCTTTGACTTCGGCAAGGATTGCACAGCTGGGATGATGACTTGTCTCCTCTTATTAAAACCACTTCTTACAAGTGTCGGCTGTGTCTACATGTTCCTCTGAGTCACTTCTTCAGAGGAAAGAGAAAAATAGAAAATATTTTAAGACCAAATCTATCATCTTTATGCACTTATATTTATCTTTAACCTGGTTCGGGGTGAGAAAAATACATCTAATGTTATTAAAAATAGTGATTTATTAAGTAACAATTCTGGGTGTTTATATGTCTACATTTTTCCCCATGTATGGAAAAGGACAAGAGAATCTGAAATGACCAGAGCACTCCTAAGGAAAGACTGCCTAGCGAAAGCAGAATATTCCAGAAGAGACAGAGAGGGAGGCAGCATCCAGAGGGAATCAAATAAACCGCATATATGACTGTCGAGAAGTCTTAAGCATACACATAAAAATAGTAATATCAGTGGGTTGATTTTTGTTTGTTTCTTTTACTTTTGCATTTAAAACAAGCACAATCTCCTGCTGATCTCAGACAGTGCCAGTTTGTAACATAAGACACATGCTGAAATACAATATGGAAAATGTGTACACATACTGCATAAGAGAGGCTACAATCTGCAAAAGTGAATGTTGCGTCCATATATATCAATTGAAACAGCCTACAATTCAGGGGGCAATTGTTTTGAAACAATCTCACATGAATTCACCTTCACAAGATTAGAGGCTGATGTCACCAGGAGGGTGAAGTCATCAGCAATGACTTAAGCTAATGGGATAATGCCAGAAGAACTGGATAGGCTGTTGTGAAGAGCTTAACTCCTTCTGAGCAACAAAGAATGCTGAGAAATATTTACCTCTTTTGTTTGCAGCATTTCCTGAGTGGGTTTTAGTACAGGAAAGCTTATGGTTGACTAATGGGGACAGGGAATGAAATCTCCTTCCTACAGCACCGGTGGTGTTGTCAGTTTGGAGATTTTAAAGCCATATGTCTGAATTCAAGTTGAACTTCAAGACAGAGAAAACTGGCAGTAAGCTGTGGGGATAATTTTGCAATGTACAATCGAGTTCCTGCAATACTAACTCATGGGAGTAGTCCCTGCTCATTTTAGGTCACCAACACAGCAGGATTCAGCAAGGGGAGCTGGGCTCAGTTTTACATTCATTAGAGACAAAGATGTAGACCCGAGACATGGTCCGCAGTGACCACAGCAGTCTTTTCTCAGACATCATAAGAAAACCAAGCTGCCCAACACTGCACGTGTTACGGCTGATGCCAGGCCATACCAGGTAGCTGTGCCAGCTCAACACGTGTTGGGTGTCTTCCTGAGGTAATAGCAAAGCACATGATTTAGAGTCAGCGGCATTAAAAATGACTGGAGTCATCGTGGAAAGTACAGATATTTTTGTTTGACTGTGTAATGTGTGCTTGTGTGGGAGTGGTGTGAGCTTGTTCTATTTCCAGCCTGCGAGTGCCGAGGTGCGACAAGCCTGCTGCACTGCTCATTCGGCAAATGGTGCCGGCAGTGCCACTCCCTGGCGACAAGGAGCTTGGGCAAAGCAAAAAACATCTGAAAGAGCGCTAAAGCTAAGAGGTGGGCCTAACCCTGGGTGCCTCAGAGTTCACCTGCTCCTTGCATTTGGTGCCCCAAGTAAAGCATGCAGGAAGGATTTGCTGGTGTGGTTAAGTGACCTTTGCCAAGCTGGAGAGAGCACGCTGCTTTCACTCTTCATATTCTGGATGCACATGATCAGTATGGCACCTTAGGCAGTTCATCTGGCACTAACAGCATTTAAGAGAGCCCACAAGCCCCACATTAGCATGTTACAGCTTCACACACAGCTGCAGAGCTCAGGTAGGCTCCAACTCTGATGACGCCAGCTCTGCTCTGCTCTGCTTTGCTCAGCTCTGATCTGCTGGAAATAAGATTAGAGCTTGGCCCTCTGTCTGTCTTAAATGTTTTTCATGTTTTAAAGCCAAGCATTTTCTTTAACCCCCTCTTACTCTGCAGTGCTCTCACAACTCGTATATTTTGTAAAGCTTGAAAGAGTAAAAGAGGGGCAGTCAGTTTTTGACTTCTCTCACAAAGCAAGTCTATATTTTAGGCTGAAATGCTGAAGGTTAAATGTTGAAATCTCCTCTAACTGTACACACTGGTTGAATTATAAATATGAAAATGCATGAGTCCAGCCAACAGGACATATCAATCCTAGAAGACCTGAAGTTATGATCTTTCCAATGTGGTTCGGCTGATAGCCTGTAGGTCAGACGTTGCTAAGTAAGTTAGCCCATCATCTTTTCCACAAAGGAGTTAAAGGATGGCTATTTGGAAAATAGGCAAAGCCAAATGTACCCCATGCCTGCCCAGCTCTCAGACATGGCACTGCCACAGATATGTGGGAGCACTGCCTGCTCCTCACAGACAGGCAGAGAAGCCCAGGCTGCCAGTCCCATGTCGCTGCAGTTAACAAGGAGAATAGGATCCCAGAAATAATTTGCAGCCCCTTTGGCCATCAAAATGAAATCACCTGCACCTAAAGGACCTATGTTTTAACAGCATGTTCTCCTAAGCAGGAAATACACGTTGAAGTGAAAATCTACAGCTGCAGACAGCAGAACTCTACAGTATTTTAGGGCCAGGTTGTCCTTGTTTCACAGGAAACACACCATACCAGACAGAGAAATACTGAATGGTTCAGCAATGTTCTGCAGGCAAACATATTATCCTTCCTCTCTTCCTTTTCCACTTCACTTTCTATCCAGGCAGATCAGTTTCAAAGCAATCTCTCCACCCTGAAAGTGGGTTAACTAAGTATGAACAGGCCACAACCATGTGTGCTGGAGTAGAAGACATCTTCCACACATGGTTGTTCTTAAGAATCCAAGGTTTGGGGGGTATCTCTGTTTTTGCAATTTCTCTTTAGGCTTCATTCTCTGTCTTCTTACCCAGGAAAAGGATATGTTGCCCATGTTGGAACTGAAGGGAACAAAAAATGGTCAATGTCTTCTGAAAGACCTAGTCAAGAGGCAACTTTTGAGCTGCATAACGTGTTTGTTAAATAAAACAAGAGGTCAGGGCAGAACTAAGAGTACTGCTGTGGTTTCCAAGGAGTGGGAGCTACCATGCCTTCACCCCATACTCATCCTGATCCCCTACCTAAAGAGCAGCACTCCTGTAGGACTTAGTGAACTAGCACAGTTGGATGCTTTGTCTACAAATCTAATCTTAGGGTCCTAATCAAGTGCTATACAGTTAAATGAATAAAGAGCCTCCAAATTCTGCAGTGCCATAGTTGGACAGAAGTTCTGTGACCTGAACTCCCTTTACAGCTCGTGAAGGTGAGGGTGCTCCTCCACAGCTCGGTGCACTGCAGGGCTGTCTCAACCTCTGAAGGCACCTATGTCCTTCCACCAATTGCAGAGGGACCTGGGGGGAACTGAGCACTTGATGGAGGTGGTGCAGTTAAGCACCTAAACTCTGCTGGGGGATGGTCAGCATTTCATGCCCTGCGAAAGTAGCCAGCGCACACTTTGCTCTCACAGACTTGGACGCAGGTTGTGGTGTCCAGTTTCTCAGAAGACACTCTGAATTTTTCCTTCTAATAGAAAATTGTTTTAGAATCATCTACCTCCTTTGTTGAAGGGAAGAGAGGAGGTAATTCTACCTCTCTCATTATCCTAGTGTGCCTCATGTAGTGGCCTATACTGAAAGCTTATTAAAAAATATCTAGACCTTATAGTCTGCAAACCAAGTCCTGAAAAGGGAAATTTCTACAATCTTAATTACAATCTTCTATAGGAGGTCCAATCCCAGCCAATGCTTGTGGCAGCTGACTTATTATTCTAGCATGCTTGATGGAAATACAAAATTGCATATCCTTCTTTGTAAGATGACTTTTCGGGCTCTGGCGCTCACTGGCTGTCAGTGGATTATATATTGGATTTTTCTGTCAGCCTGTAATAAAAGAGAAGTTTTTTTTTTAAAAAAAAAAAGCAATACATGAAAATAATTCCATTCATATTAGATATTGTAAAACCCACCAACTACTTTTGGGCTGCCCATGTATGGAGAACTGAATGAAAAGTAAGAGGTCTTCAACCCCTCGCAGAGCTATGCAAGGGCTGGCCATTCATTTCATTTTTATGCTACCAGGGAGAACTGGGGATTTCCTGCTACCAGCGGTGCTCTCACACTGTAAAGGATCGACTCTAGATTTTGGCCACCTTAAATACACAGAGCTAGAGTAACTTGCAGGAGAAGCTTACACTGTGTTTTCTCCCAAAGCATTCATCAGAAGGCTTTCCCCATGCTGACTGACTGAGATTAGCTACAGAAACACCAGAAAATTACTGTGGGGATGCCTTATCCTTCCTCCTCCTCCTCCTTCCTCACTACCTCAAACTGCATGTAACAGAGCCGAACCACAAGTGTCCTAAGTGCCTTAGCTGTGTCATTCTCAGAGCTTGCTATCCACCATGTCAAGTTATTTAACCTACCAATGGCTGACACTATCCAGTCCTCACGAAACAAAATCCCCACATGCACATTCAGCAGTGCTGGTCTCTGACTCTTCCAACAGGATGCAGTGCACACCACTGTACATCATGCAACACAAGGGACATGTCTTTTGGCTACTGCAATCATGTCATTTGCAGTCCCCACCTCATACAGGCACCAGCTTTCACACAGCAAGTAAAACGACAGCATGTCTGCTTCAGAAGGCGGCACAAAAACGGTTAAGCAAGTCGGTAGAGCTACTTTACTGGAAAGATTTTAGAGAACTGGAAAGGGTAGGAAAGTTAGCCCAGCCACACATACCTACTCTATGACTGAGGAGAAAATTTTCAATTGTTTTATTAGAACACGCCTGAATTAACAGAGCTATTTTTGAATGATCCACAGCTCATATTGTATCTAGATCTGTACAAATTATCCATCCTTCAGCTCCTTGGCAAACAAGCAACAACAAAAAGGAGCAAAATAATTTTATTTTGAGCAAAACATGATTAATTTTAAAGTGCAAGGTAATTCCTGTATTCAAAGCTAGTGCCTTCATAAACAAAATGTCATTTTGGAAACAAACAAGAAAAAATAAAGGCATTTTATTTAGAAAACAACCTTCAAAATTTTTAAAAGGAATCAGCTCTTTTTCAGTCAGAAAAATTTGATGAGCTCAATACAGATTTTGCCAGCAGCTTCAGTATCCCTAATCTTCATTTTTTTTCTGCACATAAATTGAAAGACCAAACAATTTACCCAAGTCCAGTTGCAGTTTTAGTCACGAAAGATGCCCATGCTTCACTTCTCCGTGTTGGATGTGGCATGTTTTTCTTTATTTTCTCTTAATCTTTCCTGATTTTAAGGAATTTGCATTATAAACACTGAAAAAGACACCTTGCTATTTGTTATCTGATCTTTAATCCCAGCTTTCCCCTTTGTACATTATGTCTAGGGAGCTACGTTTTTCAAAAACATAAGGGAAACTCATCTGCTAATCTGTCAACAAGCCATTCATCTGTAACGTCTGCTCTACATTTGTTTTGCTATGTCACTATGCACCGAATGTTTGATGCAGATGTTTTGACACAAGTGGTAGAACAAAATGAAATTTGTTGTTTCCTACCACCACTATCCTCAAAAGAAGATTTATTTAAACAATAAAATCAACCCTAATTTTTAAAAACAACAGAGTGTTCCATGACAATGAGTGACTTCCCAGTACCTCCACTTAGGGCGTCGCTTTGCTTCTTTCAGGAAATCACACCAGCAAATAATATGAACCTTATAAAACTTTTATACTTTCGGAAAAGGTACAGAAGAGTCGTTTGACTCTGATTTCCATATTTTTGTTGGAATCCAATGCTCACCTTCTGTTAAAGACAGGTAGAAAAGATAGTTTGAAAAAGGCACCTCCCAGATGAGAAGTAGGCCAAACACTCAAAGCCAGAACTGAAACACTGCTGTCTGTTCCTGTATGCTGCACCAGTAATTGTGCCAGACATCTTACCACCTGAGGATGGATGGAAAGACATCTGCTTCCTTTCAGACAGCACCTTACACCAAGCGCTGGGCTCCTGCTCACTCAGACCACTTTCTTTAACTGCTTCCACTTCAGGAGAGGGAAAGGAAAAAAAAACAAATGCCTCTTTCCAGCAAGTATTACATGGGCAGTGTGACTCATGTAGAAATGGTTGGTAGGACACCCAAGCCCTAAGTTTCAGATTCGGATTATACTGTAAATAGCTCAGTAGGTATTTCAAGGGATATCCAGAGGCATATGAAGCCAAATTACCTGGATTCTACTGGGTTTCTGGATGGCAACTTGATGGCAATGTTTATTGGAGACACTCCACTGTATGTAGGGAAGGACCATGGCCACATCACATACTAGTGGATGGGGTCATGGCATGCACATATGGTGTGGAAGGCATGGATTGTTGCTTGAGACTGACCCAAGACCCCAAGCCAGTCTGTCTTCCTCCTTTCCATCTAGCTCTCAGGGTCAAAGCCATGTCTGTGGGCTGTGCTCCAGAGTCCCCACTAACAGCGGGGCTAGTATCTGAGTTCGAACTTGACAACAAACTCACTCTCTGCTTATGTGGTTGTGCAGGCCTATCATAGAATTAGTTGATCCCGTTGAATTGTACATTGAATTGAATGAGTCCTCTCAAGTCACTGGATTGAGACAAGCTCCTCCTGAAAGTAATGCCTTGCCGTAGGGTCCTAGATTAGTTCAAAGTAGATCACATCCTGGAGCATCTCTTTCTCTGCAGACTCTCACAACACCCTACCAACCGTCTTAGACCACATGTCTAAATGTAGATGCAATCAGCTCAGCCATAGTGCCAACACCGGTACATTTTACACATTTTTTCCTTTTAAAGTGCATTCCTAACCCTCTTCATGGCAAAAGGATCCTCCAAAATATTTTATTTTCAATTTACAATTTATTTTCAATTTTCAATTTTATTTTCAATTTACAATATGTCACAGTCACACTTCTATACCCGGATAAGGTGCCCTCAGAAGCCATCCAGGGAAGGACCTTTAGGCATGAGAAAACCCTTAACCTGTAGAGGCATAAAATGAATTCATAACTGTGGAGATGATGCCACCTGGACTCCTTCCAGAGGCATGACGACCATCATAAATTCTCATGTGGCTGCCAGCCAACAGCTTGCAGCTGAGGCAGGTTTTCTGCTATCCAGCTGGAAGGATGAAACACATCAGGAGAGGCAGACTGGGAGCAGGGGAAACAAGGAGAGAAAAGAGGAGAGCAAAGGACTGATGACTTCTAACACTGAGTCTCATTGTATGACTAGGTTCAGTAGTTAGAAGACTTAGCAGTACTTTTATTACTTTACACCACCTCGTCCCTATCCAGATCAGTTTTTCAAGTCATTGCGTCTCCTGTTGCTTTAAGCATGACCATACTTGACTGCCCCTTTTGCTATTCTTACATCCACATTTCCTCAGTGTGCTCATCACATGAAAAATAACATTAAGCCAAAAAGCCATTTTCTGGAGTCACTGCATAGGTTGGAGAGTTGCAGAGAATGAGACTGCCTCTGTTTCCTTCTTGATCTAAGTGACTACAAGGATAGAGAAGCAGTATGTGCCTTGAGAGGAATCACTTAAGAGGTTTTTACTGTAAAGAAATATAATCTGAGACCTTGAAGGAAGAACTGCCAGCTTTCTAGCTGCATTACCTGTGCCAGCTACTCTCCTGATTTATGTATATGATATACAAGGATTGACAATATCAAATATGTCTGTCCTCTTTGTACAACAGTAATTATTGCAGTTTATCCAAGAAGTGTACGTTAATGGGGAAGGAACTGTGATTATCTGAAACGTGACAGCAAGCACAGCTCTTCTGTTCAGGGATTTTCAGTTCTTTTCCCATCCCTAAACCCACTCTTGCAATTTTGGAGGGCTCTGTGGATTTTCAATTCCGTGTCACACTGCACAGCCAGTTCAAGGTAGCAAAATTAAAGAAATGCTCTGGCTGCTTCAGCTGTTTCAGAGTCTGAGAATGATCTGGTTTCAAATCACAAAAATCACCACTGATCCATTAAAGAGAGCCATCTATGTTGAGTGCTAAATAACTTACAGAGGAAATTAACAACTAGCAGGTGGCACAAGAAGTTGTATATGGCTTCATAAGGACCAATTTAATCTGACAGACTTTTCCCAAAATTAGCAAAGACACCAATCATGTAAATCAAGATGAAGTTGTTCCTCACAAATCAGGCCTTTCCTGAATGTGTTTTAACTCTGAACTCGGGAATTGCTTCACATCCCTGGGGCTTGTCTGGGGAAGGAAGTATTAAGCATCAGGAAGCAACCCCAGCGTCCAGGTGCACTTTCACCAGAGTGTAAAAGACAGTGGCTTAGTGCTTTTCTATAGGCCCTTCCAAATAATGCTGGTCTTTTTTCCTATTGCCATGTTCCATTGTAGACTCCTATCTGACACATCTTTTAGCATTTCTCTTCCTCTTGGAAACCTGCATTTGCATCCTTTTTCAGTGGCTGTTTTATTCCATTCCATTTCAATATTCCCTCACCATGCATCAATGGGCCATGAGGGCAGTTCTTCCATTTCCATGGATCCAGACAGATGCAAGTTTTTAATTATTCTAACTGAATGGGTACATATACTTTAGAGCTTCAGTTTGGATCAGAAGCATGCTATGAAAGCGAATCTTCAGTCTGTCCCCACTTAATGTGCCTTGGTTCACATCGTAGAGCAGGCTCAGAGCACACAAACCAGTTTCCTTTCAAACAAAGCTGTTGCACAAGCTGTGCCTATGGAGTCAAACTGCTTCAGCAGCTAATGGATGTGCTGTGCATGGCCCAGACTAGAGCCTTGCAAAATAAATCTCCCTGAAACATGCCTGGTATGGATGTCAGGACCTTATCCACAACTGTTTTGCTTTACTGTTTTCCTGTTGTTCTGCACCATCTGCTAATACAGATACAGTCAGCAAATGCTATAGGAAATCTTTAAAATGGGTGTAAAAAGAACTTACCTAAAGCAATGATAGAGATGTCTGGATGTTGATATACAAACCTAATCTTTGTGTGAATACAGTTAACCTGCAATACAAGCATTCCCAGAAGCACAGCTTATTTCTGGTGTAAACTGAGTTTACATTAGGTCTTTTACTACTATAAATATTTTAGTAAAACAGGCCAGATCACAACTGGCACAGTTCTTAAGGTCAGCTTTTAAGTCTAAACTGTTCTCAAAGTGAATGAGATTCAGTCCATCATCCACAGTCTAAGTGACTGGCATAAGGCTTCTGCAAAACTGATATCCCGAAGCCTGAGATAAGGCTGGGCAGAACATCAGAAGGATGCTCCTTGCTGGAGGAGAGTCAAATCTGTGACCTCCTCTGAGGACTTCTAAAACTACAGTGATTAGGGAAGAGGTGACTTATATACTAAAGATTTGAAAGTAAATGTTGTTCTCCTAACAGCTAGTGGAAAACATAGCATGGGGAAAATTCCCCGTTTACCTCTGGGGAAACCAGTAAGTATGATACTTCCACAAAACTACCATCTAATGACATACTCACTTAAAATACAAAAGACCTGTTATCATGTACAATGTGACTTTTGGGATTGGGCCTGCTTACCTTTTCACTGATTTTATTCTGATGTGATGCTAGCTTAATATAGTACAGGTCCTTCTGATCTACAGCAATGCAAGTGTTAAAGGATCTGGCTCCATAGATGCATTTCAAAAGGCACAAGGCCAATGGGTAAACAGAGTTACTCAAGGATAACATTAATGTCTTTGAAATACAGTGTGCCTCATCCCATTTTTATTACAGCATGAAAATTACAAAGAAAATAAAAGAAAGCTCCATTTCCATTTACAGAAATATATTTTACATGATATGACAACATTGGGAGCTGGTGACTCTCTGTTCAAATCCATTGATCTAATACCTTTCCAAAATCATTCCCTATACTACTACCATCACGCCTTGTATTCCGAGAAACTAGGGCTCTAATCTATGAAAAATTCCTCTTGAAGAAGGCAGATGTTAATGTGTAAGCTCATATGTTGACAATGTGCTTAAATGCTTTCCTCAAGCATTTAAGCTTGAGCCCTGGAACTGGTGGAACATGACATAGAAAGTCCAGTGCATTAATTTCTAGAGCAGATGTCTTCATTGCACAAATTAATGAATATATTTGCTCATCAGAACCATTTGCACAAATGTATTTCTTCACTTCAGTGTCATTATTTATGCCAGTACTCCTACATGCCCCTAGCCAGTAACCTTTGCTTTTCACAGTTTATTACTTTTCAGAAGAATTTCTTTGCTTAAAGTGGTAAATTGGAGGACAGAAATAATAACTGATTGTCATCTGCACTGTATAAATAAAGATCAAAATGGCACATAGAATAAAATGAACACTGCATGCACCAAAAACAAAGCTTAAAACACTTGGCAGATGTTTGCTCTACTGAAAATTACAGCGAATTTCCAACATATATTCAAGCAGACACTGGGTCTATGTTAACATAATTTACTCATGAAAAATCATTGAGCAGTTCTACTAAAAATTAATTGCAGTGAATACTGAAAAAATCCTTTCAATTTTGAAACAACTTTCATATAAACTTTGAGACAACTCAGAGTGGGTCTTGTCTGATGTAATAACTTTACACAGTGGGTTTGTGCCTCCTTATATGACTTTTGTTTTGTATTATTCTTATGACTTATTTGTATTATGATGATTTCAAAGAGCTCCAGGAATGGTCTAGAACCCCATTATGAGACCATTGTACAGGCACAGAAGGAGAACATGCACAGCAATGAAAAAAGTAATCTGCAACTTGCACTATGCCTGAATATGCTGTATTTGGGAATTACTTTGTAAGCATTTTTTCAAAGCATCTACCACTCAGATAATGCACTGATATACCTTTGGGAAGTTTCTGCACTACAGCACGCATTTGTTTAAACACAGTAAATTTAAAACTCTCTCCTGTATTACACAATAGTATTAGACCCTTTGAGTTTTGTTAAAATTAAAATCTCTCAAGGTTGTTGCACTTCTACTAAGCATTTTTTAAAGCTTAAATGAAATAAAATAGTGTAGAGCACTGCATACTCTTATGATTTAATTGTATAGTTCTGTCATATTAAACTATGACCAAGACTCCTAAAAAAACCAATCAGACTCAGAAATAAATCTCCATTTATGATTCACGCTAACATATTTTATCATTAGCACTGTGCAGATCAAAGAAAGAACACTTAGAAAAGCTGGAGTGTGTTTCTTTGCTCACTGGAATGAGAGTTTTGTGCACATAAAGCACAAGAGAAGTCTCTTTATTTAGATGCCTGTTTAGTAGCTGAGTCACGTACATATTGTTGGACATGAAGGAAAGTTTTAAAACAGCCTGACAAAATCTTACCTCCCTGGGGTATTATTTTTTTAATTGAAAAAAATCACCAGTATTTCCATTTTCATAGCAAAGGACAGGCAGTGAGTTCTGTCCCTTGGCTGGCTTATGTCCATGATAATTTTGCAGAAACACTGTAAGATATCAAGCAGAAAATAAGCAATCAGCTAGCTCTTCCAATATTTACACAAGTGTGTTCCTGCAGCCCTCCCTGCCAGCGTGCCTGGCCCCCTCTGCCCCACACGCGTGTTACCCCAGCACGAGGGGCAGCAGTGTTATTGCACGCTTCATCAGGATGGAGGAGGCAGACAGCATGACAGCACAGGAGGCAAAAAACATACCTGAGCCCAGAACAGTGACAGGAATCTCCATTCCTTCCATCTCTCCACCCTCTTCCCAGTTCTCATCCTCCCAGAAAACAGCACCTGCCTCGCCTCCAGTGTCTCCAGTATGGGAAAGCATGGGGTCACAACAGCACAGAGAGATATCACCTCCAGTTTAAAATGGTGACACTTCCAGGAGCACGTCAGTGAGGCATGGAGAATGAGGGATCACCATGAAGTGAAGGCAGCCACGACCATGGGTACCTGCCAGGATGCTGAACTTCCCATGATGCCTCTTTCCACCACAGGTCCCATCCAAAAAGGCCCTGACTCAGTTGGGAGGGATGCTGCATGACTAATAAATGGGCACTGAATTTGTAACAATTCTGTTTACCTCTGTAGTATAAGAAGAGCTCAGGCCAACCAGAGCAATACCCCACTCTGACCCTACCAAGGACAGGGTGAGACATTCCTTGCCATGGGACATCCGATTCTGAAGCTTTCCTGGTCCTACTCTTTCACACAGGGGACTAAGTCTGCATCAACACCTCAAGGTGTGGGAGCACTGAGGGTTTATATAGGTGGATGGTGACAGATATTCTCTTATTCTGATAAATGTTATTCAGATATTCTTTTATTACCCTTTGTAATAACATTTAATGCACTCTTCGTCTTTCTGACCACTAATAAGCAGGGAACAAATGTTAGCTCTTTCCTGAGAGGCAGAAGTTAGGTAGAGACATTTTGTTTTACATACGTACATAGCTGGTCTTATTTTTCCTCTTGTGGCTCACCTTGCAGTGAATTCCTGGTCCCTGTGTGTTTGTTCCTATGCAAACATTGCCTCTTTTTCGTGACTCTGTCACTCACATTATAAAATCTTCATGCAAGTCTTCTCAGCTACCTTCAGTTTTCCTATCCTACATAAATTTCAATTACCCATAACAACTGATACCTTGGTACCATCCCTTTTATTAGGTCATTTATGCAGATGCTGACAAGTGCCTATGGATACCTTCAGGTAGCCTTTCTCCATTGCACAAATTAATAACTTCTCCCTTGACCTCTTTCCCCACCTTTTAATCAAATTTTAACCTGGATCTCTATTCTGATTCCATTACAGCTGATTTTTTTTGAGAGTTTTGAATTACATTTTTGAAAAATCCAATCCACTATTTGATCCAGACAGCATTTACCTGCTGCCTGCTTGTGGATAAGAAACCCTAACTTTTGGGTTAGGCTCTAGCCAGAGTCTTGAAAGAAGCTGCAGTTTCAAAGCAAATGTTTTTAAATTTTCTGTCTTCATATAGTCCCTGGGGATATCATAACAATAAACAAGCAAAGCAAAATTTTCACTTTGGCCTGAAGTATGACTTTCAACTTTACATGTGCCAAGGTTTTTGAACTAGTTTATTCTCCCAGTTATGTCAGCATGCAGCAGAGATGTCTAGTTACCTGATTTGTGGAGGTAATCAGGTACTCAAATGACCTAAACTGTGCAATTACTGGTTCTGGCAGATTACATATGGAAAACTAAGACCAGGCCATAAAAATTTGATCTATTGTGTCCATAGTCATAATAAAACCGTTATGGTTGGTGATTGATTATAGGAATATTAAAATGCAGAAAAAGAAATAAAAGCTGGTTTAAATTGCATTGTATTCTCGTGTTTAGGGAAAAAATGATTGTTGTTATCTTGACATGTTTATCACTTTGAGGCTGAGCCAGTCATTATCGTGTGAGTTCATTCTGTCCCATAGCTGACAAATACTATCATGTACTATAAAAATCATTATGGCTCACTTTTGCAGCTGTAATAAAACAGGAAAGCAAGTACAGTAACCATTTATATATAGGACTTTAGTACTAGCATGCTTCCAGTAAAACTGTGGCTTAAAACCTGAGACAGAAAACAAGAGTTTCTCAACTTGGTTATACAGATTGGTCTCAATGGCAACCATTACAATTTGTGTAAGAAAAAGAGAAAACAGAAACAGAGGCAATATATAGACACCATGTATTGTTGATCTCATTGGTTTGCCAAGGATTTGTCTGTATTTTTTAGCATTTTTGCTTCTTTGGAGTGAGCCTTGGAGGTCTGAAAGTGTCCCCTGGCTGCACCTCCTATCTGAATTTTCTTGCCATAGCACATTTTGCAGCTATGCTTTCTGCTGAAGCACTCTCCCACAGCGCCTTCTTTTCTGGGCACTACTCTGTGGGTGTGTGCAGATTGCTGCCATGCTCTCAGGGTTGTGCTCAAACCCTAATCCCCTGGTTGTGCCCACAACCTAACTCTGATGTACCTCTGGGTTGTGCTCTATCATGCACCAAACTGCTCCCTTACCAAAGGATGCCAGGGTGCAGTCGGATACTGTGGTCAGGGATAGCACAAACT